>NC_034186.2:61899125-62199125 GCF_002021735.2 Oncorhynchus kisutch
ACACTCCCATACTTTCCCATTCTTTCAAGCATGAGCACACACATGCACTTTGTAACTCTAATCAATACACTCACGCACACGCACGCACGCACACACACACACACACACACACACACACAGAGATCGGATGTGCCAGTCCCCCTGGTGTCTCTACTTGTCGTGTCTGTTCAGCTGCTGAGGGGTGAAGTGTGGACAGAGAGGCTTCTCTCTCTCTGATACCTGAGTCTCCCAATCAGAGTAGTGACAGACCGACAGTGTCCAGCCTGGATTAGCCCTGTCGCTACCGCACAGCACAGGATTAACCACAGAGACACACACACACACTCCAGACATAGATAAACATTTATGAATGTACTCAAACACACACACACACACTCCATCTATTGAGACATAGACAAACTTTTATGAATGTACTCAAACACACACACACACACAATATTTACATACACATACATACAATACATATCAACCTAAACTCTAGCCTATATTCAGCTGTGTCTGCATGCATTCGTGTTTATATATGAATGAGAGAGTTCAGCTTTTCCTCGGGGCAGGTTACTATAGCCATCCTTTTTTATGTGTGATTGGAAAGATCTGAAGGTGTTGGTTGGGTGTGTGTGCATGTGTGTGTGTGTGTGTGTGTGTGTGTGTATGTGTGTGTGTGTGTGTGTGTGAGAGAGAGTGTGTGTGTGTGTGTGTGTGTGTGTGTGTGTGTGTGTGTGTGTGTGTGTGTGTGTGTGTGTGTGTGTGTGTGTGTGTGTGTGTGTGTGTGTGTGTGTGTGTGTGTGTGTGTGTGTGTGTGTGTGTGTGTGTGTGTGTGTGTGTGTGTGAGAGTGTGTGTGTGTGCGTGCGTGTGCGTGTGTGTGTGCATGTGCGCGCGTGCCTGCCTGGCCCGGTTCTCCTCCGTGTTACCCAAATGGAAACCCAACAGCAGCCAGCTCTCAGTCAGGACAATGAGACACTTCTCCCTGTTTAACTGGCCCACGTTTACTGGCCTCTACTGACAAGTTGCTGCTGCTTCACACAGGCTTTTCTGTTGAGTCTTTCAACCAATTCTGTCTTTTTTTGGTGGTTGATTCTGGTTTATTTGGTTATTTTTACACTGGCTTGCCTGTGGGGATCATTTAGGAAGACAAAAGAGCCAGAGGCTGGAGGCGGAAAAAACAGGTCAGTTTATAAGGCCCCTCAACTAACACACACAGCCTTGATACACACTCAGCCTTGATACACTGTGCCCTAGCAACAATGATGCTCTACACACTGAATCGTGTAGGTCACACACTGCACCTGACCGTGCACAGCACATCAGATCCAGCACCCTGGCCTACACACTGGAACTCACCTCCCACACGATACACGCGGAACCTTTCAGACGGAGCCATGCACACAAAAAGCCAACACACACACACTTCAGCCAGGACTTTGTAAGCCCTAGACGATTACCCAGCTGATTGGAGTCCCTCTCCGGAGTCTCTAAACACAGTACTCACCACAGCCCCTCTTACACACACAGCCCTCTCCTTTCTCATGGAGATAAGGACGTCTCATTGTTTGCGAGACAACGGTCCGCTATTATCTTATCAAAGAGCCAATCCAATGTGGAGGAGGGGGGAGAAAGGGGAGGGGGGTTTCTTTGTGATGCGACAGGTGCTGTTGTAATTCAATTTGTCAACGGGAAGGTTTGGAAGCTGTCTGAACTTAATTGTACCGAGGGTCACAGTCCTCTCTGCTGTACTGGACATAACAGCATTGTGTAACAGTATGCTAACCACAGCATCGGCACAATGCAAATCTAGGATACCCTTGACTCATATGTACATATTGCTAACTTTAGCGGATGGGCAACTCTGACCTTCGCTTGAGCACAGTGCAAATCAAATCCAATTTTATTGGTCACATACACATAAACTCAGCAAAAAACGAAACGTCCCTTTTTCAGGACCCTGTCTTTCAAAGACAATTCATAAAAATCCAATTAACTTCACAGATCTTCATTGTAAAGTGTTTAAACACTGTTTCCCATGGTTGTTCAATGAACCATAAACAATTCATGAATATGCTTCTGTGGAACAGTTGTTAAGAGAGTAACAGCTTACAGACGGTAGGCAATTAAGGCCACAGTTATGAAAACTTAGGACACTAAAGAGGCCTTTCTACTGACTCTGAAAAACACCAAAAGAAAGATGCCCAGGGTCCCTGCTCATCTGTGTGAACGTGCCTTAGGCATGCTGCAAGGAGGCATGAGGACTGCAGATGTGGCCAGGGCAATAAATTGCAATGTCCGTACTGTGAGAAGCCTAAGACAGCGCTACAGGGAGACAGGACGGATAGCTGATCATCCTCGCAGTGGCAGACCACGTGTAACAACACCTGCACAGGATCGATACATCTGAACATCACACCTGTGGGACATGTACAGGATGGCAACAACAACTGCACGAGTTACTGCTCGTTCAGTGCGTGATTTCCTGCAAGACAGGAATGTCAATGTTCTGCCATGGCCAGCAAAGAGTCCGGATCTCAAATCCATTGACCACGTCTGGGACCTGTTGGATCGGAGGGTGAGAGCTAGGGCTATTCCCCCCAGAAATGTCCGGGAACTTACAGGTGCCTTGGTGGAAGAGTGGGGTAACATCTCACAGCAAGAACTGGCATATCTGGTGCAGTCCATGAGGAGGAGATGCACTGCAGTACTTAATGCAGCTGGTGGCCACACCAGATACTGACTGTTACTTTTGATTTTGACCCTCCCCCCCTTTGTTCAGGGACACATTATTCCGTTACATGTCTGTGGAAATTGTTCAGTTTGTGTCTCAGTTGTTGAATCTTGTTATGTTCATACAAATATTTACACATGTTATATTTGCTGAAAAGTAAAGCAGTTGACAGTGAGAGGACGTTTCTTTTTTGGGTTTCTTTAGCAGATGATATTGCGGGTAGAGTGAAATGCTTGTGTACCTAGCTCCAACAATGTAGTAGTGTCTAACAATTCAATCTTAACCTATATTATGAACAGCGTTATCCATAGCGAATTTGGCTCAGATTCCCCTCAGCCTATTGGTCACCACTAAATGACAGAACATCTCTAAACCACGCATCAGAGATGAAGAGAAGGGACTGTCTATCCTACATGACAGATCAGGAATCCCAAGTTGATGACGTGTGGGAGTTCTGTTCATGTGAGTGTGTACCTGGTAATAACGTGTTAATCACTCCGATCTCTCTGTCTGGCCCGTTTCAGAAAAAGAGTCCAAGGACAAGAAAGTGTCTGCTGAGGGTCCAGTCAAGGAGGCAGGGGAAGAGACTGCAGAAGAGCCTGTGAAAGAAGTGAAGAAAGAAAAGTCCTCTAAGGAAAAGAAGGAGTCGACCAAGGAGCCCAAGGACCCTGGGAAAGAGTCAAAAAAGGAGTCTTCAAAAGAGTCCAAGGAAAAGGAGTCCTCCAAGGAAAAGAAGGAATCCTCCAAGGAATCTGGAAAGGAGTCAAATAAGGAGTCAAATAAGGAGACCAGCAAAGAGTCATTGAGGGAGCCTGGAAAGGAGACATTTTTCGAGAAAGTCATCTGTGAAGGTCAAGGAGAAAAAGAAAGAGCCAGATGCTGCTGCTGGAGAGGACTGATAATGTCATGCAATAAATACATTCAGTCACACACACACACACACGCACACACGCACACACACGCACGCACGTTACGCACGCGCGCACACACACACAGACACACACACAGACACACACACAGACACACACACAGTCTCACATATACACTCATATTCATTGACAAACACACTTCTATCAGGGCTGATGCTGGTCTATAGTCAGGACTTCTGGTGTCTGTGTTGGGTGTAGGTGCAGTGCTGAAGATGAGGCCCAGTCAGAAACTCCAGTAGAACAGTCTAGGAGTTGGACGTGCGACATCAAAGGCCTTCCCCTCCCTTCCTTCCAGTGGCAGCGTCTCTCAGTGGAACCCACAGCCCTGTGCGTCGGTAAGCCCTAACCACCCCGCCTACACGCGGGCACTCTGACATCTACCCCGCCCTCTCGCCCCCTCGTGTGGCACCATGCCTTGCCAGAGCCACCCCCGCCTCAGGCTAAGAATAACCCCCGCTTTCCGTCCATCCCTCCGTATGTCCCCTCGGGTAAAACGAGGCCACTTTCGCCCCCCATCAGCAGCTTTCAGCGCACAGAAGCAGGAAAACCATCAAACTGAGACAAAAGGGGAGGGATTTCAAGCAGCCCTTGTGATCGTTTGTGAGGACTTGCAGGAACATACTCAATCACGCACACCACAAACACAAGAATACAAATATGCACAACTATACATGTAAAAACACTAGCTAGCACCTGCACGTATTCTGCAACACACAGCCCTGCAAGTTTAGCCGTGTTTCCAGCCTCTGAGACCACCTTCTGTTAGAGGACCGCTGTGCCAGCCTGACCAATGGCAATCCAAACAGCTCTTTATGTTGTCTGTACCTGTACGTCCTGTATGTGTGTGTTGTCTGTACCTGTACGTCCTGTATGTGTGTGTTGTCTGTACCTGTACGTCCTGTATGTGTGTGTTGTCTGTACATTGTCTGTACCTGTACGTCCTGTATGTGTCTGTTGTCTGTACATTGTCTGTACCTGTACGTCCTGTATGTGTGTGTTGTCTGTACATTGTCTGTACCTGTACGTCCTGTATGTGTCTGTTGTCTGTACATTGTCTGTACCTGTACGTCCTGTATGTGTGTGTTGTCTGTACATTGTCTGTACCTGTACGTCCTGTATGTGTGTGTTGTCTGTACCTGTACGTCCTGTATGTGTGTGTTGTCTGTACCTGTACGTCCTGTATGTGTGTGTTGTCTGTATCTGTACGTCCTGTATGTGTGTGTTGTCTGTACCTGTACGTCCTGTATGTGTGTGTTGTCTGTACGTTGTCTGTACCTGTACGTCCTGTATGTGTGTGTTGTCTGTACATTGTCTGTACCTGTACGTCCTGTATGTGTGTGTTATCTGTACCTGTACGTCCTGTATGTGTGTGTTGTCTGTACATTGTCTGTACCTGTACGTCCTGTATGTGTGTGTTGTCTGTACCTGTACGTCCTGTATGTGTGTGTTGTCTGTACCTGTACGTCCTGTATGTGTGTGTTGTCTGTACCTGTACGTCCTGTATGTGTGTGTTGTCTGTACCTGTACGTCCTGTATGTGTGTGTTGTCTGTACGTTGTCTGTACCTGTACGTCCTGTATGTGTGTGTTGTCTGTGCGTTGTCTGTACATTGTCTGTACGTTGTCTGGAGGAATTTAGACGTGTACCGTTTCCTAACTCAGCTTAATTAACATATTACAGCAAAGGTTTAGTACCACAATCAGCTAGTTTGATGCACCAGGCCCCTGTTCTCCACCTGTTTTTATAGACCACGCAGGGTGATTCAAGTTAGTGCTATGAAACTATTGTTTAAATGTACTCTATCTTCTTAATCTCCCTCCGTATGTATGTCTTTCTCTCTCCCTTTAGGTCTGTCTCTTTTCACTTCTTGCTTACTGAGTATGAGGGACAGTGTGTATGTTAGAGTATATAGGAATAGTCACTGTTAAAATGACTTTGTCCTTGGCCAGTGGCTTTAGGTTTGTTTTTTCCCTTACTGTTGTGTAAACGGTCTGTGCAAATTTTCCTGAGCTCGGCACAAGGTCAATTTAAGATTGAGTAACTGTGAGACTCACTGTTTAATTTGGCACGGGTCATTTGTAGATGTTGCGTTTAAGTCACGTTGTGGAAGAAGATGGGAATGGACTCTGGCGGACTCTCCTCTCAGGTCTGTGTTATGTTATGTCTGTTTGACATCAGTGGGTTCTCTTTTTTTGTATTATTCTCCTCAATAACTTGTGTCTTTGACTAAACACTTTGTGGCACTCTGTGTTTCACAACATGAATGTTGTACAGGACAGGTTCAAGTGCAGAAAAATGATTGACATAGGACCAAACATTGTTACAAGCCCCACTGTGAAAAATGAACAGTGCCACACAGGTTTGAGAAAATGTAATAAAAAGCCCTTTGCATTAGCCTTTTACAAACAAATGGGTTGGTGTCATTTTATTGGAGAAGCTGCTTTGTGAGAGGCGTAGGAGAGAATGTATATCTGATGTATGTGCATGCTCTTGTCCAGAACAGTATGTAACGCGAATGTGTATCTGAGAGGAGATTAACTGTTATCCCTACTTCCCTGTGAAAAGCTTGTAAAAAGATGGAAAGTATTGAGTGTGATAGGTCCCAGCCCCAGACTAAATCTACAGCTCTCACAATGCTCTTTGATAAATGCCTCTCTTTTCCCTCTCCCCTGTCTTAAAGAGACACACTCGCTTTCTCTATGGATGTTTTTGTGCATGATAGTGTTTTCTGTGTCTGCGGTTCTATTCAAGTGTTCTGGTGTGTTTGTAGATGATGTGTGTCATTGTGTGTGTGTTTCTGTGAGCGAGTGTGTCGTCTCTGATCGGGGCCCAAATGAAGTCGCCTGTGAGTCGCCCGCTCGCACAGCTGAAGCTCGCGGGTACCCGGCCTCTCACCCTGCAGGGGTCAGAGTTCAGGCTCGTTTTAAGTTTGGATTGGAGCGAAGGTATCCCTGGGTCCACTGTGGTGCTGCTGGATGATCCAGGCTGGCATTGGTCTGAGCCGGACGGAGGTCGTGCTCCAGTCTTGACACGACAGCTGAGTCTAACCCCTTCCCCTCTGGACCCAGACCCACCGTCTGCCCGCAGTCTTAACCCTGGGCAGCTGACTCCCAGGGCTCTCTTAACGTCTGTGCAACGTCTACACAACATCTGCCCCATGTCAATGAGATGTAGTAGTAGACACAATGCTCAAAAATGTTCTTCATACTGATTCCATACATATTGACTCAAGCAGGGACAGTGACATAAAAGCACAACACTCTATAATATCTGATATAATAATATTTAGCAGATGCTTTTCTCCAAATCGACTTAGTCATATTCACAGAACAGCACAACACTATAACAAGGATGGACAACTCTTCCCTCCTTCTGTAGGCTCACGGACCAATTTCATCCCAAAATAAATATTATTATGATATTTAAAAAGAATAATAATAGAGAACACAAGGTGCATCTTCGAAATGTGGATCAGCAGCCACTCAATTAGCCGTTGTCAGCGAAACATGAGTGGTAAACTAGTCTTGTGGGCAGCTATCTAAACATGTAGTAAGCATGGTTGATCATCAGTTATCATATTAAAAACTGCTAAAATTTGCCTCCAGCTATGGCAAAATGTGTAGAATTGCAGGAGATTAGCTGAAAAACTGAATTTTTTTCTCTGCCCCATGGCAAAATTTATAGAATTGCATGAAATGGGTTATAAAATTGCAAAATCTTCTTTGTTCCCCATGGCAAAATGTGTAGAATTGCATGAAACTTGTTTTAAATCTGCAACATTTTCTCTACACCCCATGGCAGAATTGCAGGAAATGTACTTTAATACCAAAATAAATATATTCACTGTCACGGGGGAGCCGCTTAAATGTTTTGATTGCAAGGTGGTGGTATGGATGTGGGTATGCAGACCCACGAGCTACTGTTGCCCCTCTAATGAGTTCCGTTTATTGTGTCCCCCGCCACCATCAAAGTTGCCCATCCTTCCATGCTCTATAATATAATAATACATGCCATTTAGCAGACGCTTTTATCCAAAGCGGCTTACAGTCATGCGTGAATACAATTTACTTATGAGTCGTCCCGTGATTCAAACCCACTACCCTAGCATTACAAGCACCATGCGCTACCAACTACGCTACAAAGAACCATACAACGGAATCTGAATTACGACAGTTTAATAGGGCTCTTTCGTTTTAGAGTGGAAGAGGGTCATTTATGTCACAGTTAAATAAATAGCTGTTCAAACTCGGCATCTGTAATAATCTTGCGGCGAATTTGGGAATAGACACCTCTACTTCAAAAGGGTGCTCTTTGGCGCCATCAAGCGTTGAATATTAACACAATGTTCATCTGTACTGCTGAATGCACACACCCTGTCGACACAAAGAAAGTGACACACACTCGCTTTCTAACACACACACATTCACTAAGTTTACTCGTCACTCGTGGCATGTTTACAATGCGAAGTAACAAGAGCAATTACAATTAGATAAAATAAAACATTGTTCCTTGACAGTTAAATGTTGTAAATACAGGGTTGGGTCATAATTGGTTCTTTGAAGAAATGCTTTTCCTTCCCATTTGAGGTTTTTCAGAAGCACAATTTTAAGGGTCAAACTGTTTTAAAGTTGTAGATTTCTAAATCTGTCTCAAACAACAGTAACAGACACTTCATGTCATGCAAGCTGGTTAATGTAGCCTAAACTAGCTATGTGCCCTTATTATAGGCTATTGAAATGTCATAGATTATATATTCTGAATTGACATCATGCCTTTGAAGTGGGGTCAAGCAAGCAAAGAAAATGCCTAATTTATGAAATAAGTGTTGCATTGAGGATATGACTGGAAAATGTAAAATATATGATACTGAACAGACAGATATTGTGGTGCGCCCCATCAATGTAGGTTGTGGGGGAGAGATCAACAATTGTGGGCTGACGCTTGTTCCCCCAGCAGCTCGAGGGGCACAGAAAACCCATCTTGATACAAAGTGGCCTGAATTAGGGATTTTTTTGTTGTTTCATCCTGTTTTGCAGCGTGACAGTGTTGAGAGAGCGCAGCAGAGATTATCAGTAAGGACAGGTGGTACGGTACGCATGTTGTGTTCCAGGCTTGTTTGTAGTGAAACGAGATCCAGCCTCGAGATCCGATAGCAGTAGGTGGGTCTCTCCCGGCGCGGTATTATACGGAGTGTTCATTACCACAGCGGCAGCCAGCCGGGAGCAGCGGGCAAGATTGTACGTCAAATCACTCGGATTATTAAAACCCCCGGCAACTATTTAAATATTGAGGGGCCGTTCTCGTTTTGTTTGGAGGAGGTTCCTGCACCCTGCGGGGATGTTTAACTGGAGTAGTAGGGTTTCTACTACGCTGGCATCGCCGTGCGCCTCAGTAGGAGCAGTTTACTATAACTTTGGGCTGGAGGTGGTTCGCTTTTCGCGGAGCTCCGAGTGAGAGACCAGTGCCGGCTCGTGTAGCCTAACCTAAAACCCGCTACTAATCCTGAGACAGTTGGACAGCATCTCGGCGCAAAACGGACCTAAAATTCCGAACGCAACCGGTTTCTTTTAGCGCTTGACAACATCTGTATATTTTTGGTATTGCCAAACATGAGGGTTTTTGAAGACATTTAATTACGAGTATATCTTTAAGCTAAAAATAAATATATATCTTTAAGCTATTTGTGGAATTTATTTCCCAATAGTTTTATTTGTCATTTTTACTATACGCATCTGTTTTTATTTTAATCTCTTATGAACTTTGTTTTTCACTTTTTTCGAAACATTGTCTTATCCTTGCACTTGTTTTGGGAACACAAGAGCGGTCCTGGACGCGACATGAGGACTGTCGCCTGGCTGTCCGCACGGCATTGTCATTGTAATTTTCATGTGTCATGTCGATTGTCGGATGCCGGAGGACACGCGATGTCGTTTAGCATTTTGACAAACTGAAGGTTATGGGCTGGAACAAAACTAACTGAGGGGGGCAATTATGCTGGAGTCCCATATATTCTAGTTTTCAGTCGGACACCAACCCATGGGGATATAAATATATATATATATTCTAGCATATCATTTTCTTTTTTTCGTTTTCCTTCTTTTTTTTTTACTGGACCAATTTTAGGATGATGTTGTATTGCTGCTCGAGCGCCTTGGTACTTACTAATAAGTTCACCTGCAGCTTTTTATTCGTGTTTTTACTGTTCCAAATGCCACAGTCCTCCTCGCCTTTAATTACAGGTAAGATACATTGACTTGGCCTATTTAGCTTCAAAACATGTCCAGCAATTGTCAAAAACAAGAATATAGCCCAAAAGCTAGCCTATAGGCCTACAGGTAGGCTATTCACTTTTCCCGTTACTTGCCACTGGGCACAGACGTCAGCTCAATGTCTAGTTTTGATTTACATTTGGTTGAACATAAATCAACAACAAATGTCACCATGCCATTGGATTGATCTTAAAAGTTGGGTGAAAAAAAATATGTTCTGTCGGGTAACTGGTACCCCCGGGCTCGTTTGAAATCTCGTGACAGGCGCATTGGATCACCAATATAATTTCCCCATCTACTGTTGTTTTGGAAACTCGAGTTGGGTCGTGCTGTCGAGGTCAGTATCCAAGTCACCTGGCGCGTTATCATTGTGCAAACATGATCATTTCTTTCAGGGGAAGACAAACCTGCGTATCGGTATCAGCTGAGTAGGCTACCATTATAGTATAATCCCACCGGATCAAATTCCCATGGAGTGTCGCTACCTGGTATTCGAAATATGCGGTATATCATCTGTCTATTGTTTTCCCTGCAGGGCCGGGAGTTGAACACACCGTTTTCGTGGGAGAGGAAAGTTGTCTGATTGTATAAAGACAAATGCGCCCTGTCACTGTCCTCGGCTGCAAGAGGTGGATGAAGAGTAAACAACATTTATAGGGCTATTCATTCATCTCTGCTTTATAAAAGAAGAAAAGTCTCATTGGATTGAGGCTAAAGTGTTGGGTTTCCCCACAATCACTTAAAGCTGTGCTGGTTTAATTACACGCGAAGGTTGTAGGGTACGCTACGGTCGGGGTAATTGCCCTGCTCCTGTAATTCTCACAGAAACCACTTTGTCACCAAATCCCCACCCCCCCCAAAAAACTTTTCCTGACTGCCACTGCTCTGCTCAACTAAAAATGTTATGTCTCATCTAAATTTAAATCACTCTGACAAAAATATTCTGATAAACTGATCTAATATTTCGTAATTTAGAAAAAGTTATAGGCTATAGCCTATATCAACAAAATAAATTAGAAATATAACCTTATCGATAAAACTCAAGACTATTAGGCCTGCTCATTTTAACGTCTACGAAATATACCTCACAGTTATGGCATAGCCGGTGCAATTCCTGGTAGGCCTTAAGAAAAAGCACAATTGGAATATGGCGAGTCTGTCCATTAAGTAATTTATCTGAGGCGTGTTGTTTCGCTGTTTTATCACGTCAATGAAGATGAAAAGGCGCGAATTTATTGCCTCTCTCCTCGCGCCCTTCACAGGTACAGAAGCCATCTGCGAGAACGAAGGAGAGGTGCTCCACATACCCAACATAACGGACAACCCATGCATCACCTGCGTCTGTCTGGTGAGAACAAATCCCAATTCTTGCTAAATAACTTTCATATGGTGTTAGGGCAGATAATTGTTAGTTGACATTGAGATTCCCTATTTGTTGTTGGCACGTACAGTGGGGAGAACATGTTTTTGATACACTGCCGATTTTGCAGGTTTTTGTACTTACAAAGCATGTAGAGGTCTGTAATTTTTAATCTAAAACAAAAATCAAGAAAATCAAATTGTATGATTTTAAGTAATTAATTAGCATTTTATTGCATGACATAAGTATTTGATCACCTACCAACCAGTAAGAATTCCGGGTCTCACAGACCTGTTAGTTTTTCTTTAAGAAACCCTCCTGTTCTCCACTCATTACCTGTTTGAACTCGTTACCTGTATAAAAGACACCTGTCCACACACTCAATCAAACAAACTCCAACCTCTCCACAATGGCCAAGACCAGAGGAGCTGTGTAAGGACATTAGGGATAAAATTGTAGTCCTGCACAAGGCTGGGATGGGCTACAGGACAATAGGCAAGCAACTTGGTGAGAAGGCAACAACTGTTGGCGCAATTATTAGAAAATGGAAGAAGTTCAAGATGATGGTCAATCACCCTTGGTCTGGGGCTCCATGCAAGATCTCACCTCGTGGGGCATCAATGATCATGAGGAAGGTGAGGGATCAGCCCAGAACTACACGGCAGGACCTGGTCAATGACCTGAAGAGAGCTGGGACCACAGTCTCAAAGAAAACCATTAGTAACACACTACGCCGTCATGGATTAAAATCCTGCAGCGCACGCAAGGTCCCCCTGCTCAAGCCAGCGCATGTCCAGGCCCGTCTGAAGTTGGCCAATGACCATCTGGATGATCCAGAGGAGGAATGGGAGAAGGTCATATGGTCTGATGAGTCAAAAATAGAGCTTTTTGGTCTAAACTTCACTCGCCGTGTTTGGAGGAAGAAGAATGGTGTGTACAACCCCAAGAACACCATCCCAACCGTGAAGCATGGAGGTGGAAACATCATTCTTTGGGGATGCTTTTCTGCAAAAGGGACAGGACGACTGCACCGTATTGAGGGGAGGATGGATGGGGCCATGTATCGCGAGATCTTGGCCAACAACCTCCTTCCCTCAGTAAGAGCATTGAAGATGGGTCGTGGCTGGGTCTTCCAGCATGACAACGGCCCGAAACACACAGCCAGGGCAACTAAGGGGTGGCTCTGTAAGAAGCATCTCAAGGTCCTGGAGTGGCCTAGCCAGTCTCCAGACCTGAACCCAATAGAAAATCTTTGGGGGGAGCTGAAAGTCCGTATTGCCCAGCGACAGCCCCGAAACCTGAAGGATCTGGAGAAGGTCTGTATGGAGGTGTGGGCCAAAATCCCTGCTGCAGTGTGTGCAAACCTGGTCAAGAACTACAGGAATTGCAAACAAAGGTTTCTGTACCAAATATTAAGTTCTGCTTTTCCGATGTATCAAATACTTATGTCATGAAATAAAATTAATTACTTAAAAATCATACAATGTGATTTTCTGGATTTTTGTTTTAGATTCCGTCTCTCACAGTTAAAGTGTACCTATGATAAAAATTACAGACCTCTACATGCTTTGTAAGTAGGAAAACCTGCAAAATCGGCAGTGTATCAAATACTTGTTCTCCCCACTGTAGGTTCCATAGAGGAGGAACAAATGCAATTGTTGTGCGTAATTATTGCCTCTGCGCTTGACTGAATATTCTTAATATTCATATTGTGGCCTAAATATGTATAGTCTATAGCGAGTTGTAGGTCTAACTGGGCAAATAGGCCTGTACTGTAATTATCACAAAGAATTATGAATACTGTTGCTACCGTTTCAATAAGAGCAGTAGGCTAGCTATGTAATTATTTCCCTTCTAAGCCCACACTGGCTTTTAAACAAAATGGCATTGTTTGTTTAAAGACACCCTTGTCTTCCTGCTGTCTTTGCCCGACTGCCTGTTAAATCCAGGCTACAAATGTGAAAGGAGGTGTCTTTCCTGGAACATTTGCTCTTTGACCTCTGTCTCTTGTTTTAGGGGTTGAGAATGCAAGTGAGAGGCTTTTCTGTCACCAGAAGCCAGATTCAATAATGCTCTCCCTCGTCTGTCTTTTTAGTCCCTATGTAAAAGTGTCATGTGGTGAGGAAGCATCTACAAATGTTTTGTTTGACTTGCAGGGTATTTGCCCTATGTGAAACAGAGAAACAGTGTGCGTGTGCAAGGTTATATATTTCTGTGTGCACTGTGCACACTACTGTGGCCATGCTGCCTCGGCTGTCTCTAGCGGCTCTGATAGTCTCTTTGATATGTCTCCCTCTGCTAACCACCTCCTTATCAGGCTTCCATCACTAGGAGCCCCGCTGAATGCTATCAGTCATCAGAGGGCCACAGCTAGCCTTTCATCTTGTCCCGTCCGTCATGTCACTGGCCCCAGAGTGCCTCGCAGGGGAGGGGGGCCAGCGATGCTGTCTTTTAGGGGGGGTTAGCAGATTTTAAAGGGTGGGGGGGAGCTGTCAGGGCTCTAGTGTCACTCACAGGCTCTCAGTTGCGGCGGAGTACCTGTTAATGGCCCTTCACTGGCGGAAACTGAGGGACACAGAGAAGCCATTCTTTTCGCCAGCCGTCTCACAAGACGCAGGAATCTGCCTCCCGCTCGCTAAACATAATATACAGACAGCCAGGAGGCAGCTCTCGTTAACCTACTATCTACTACTCTCCCTCTCTTTTTACCCCCTCTCCTCTTTCTCGGTAGCAATGATTGATGAGCTCAGTAGGCTGACCAGTGATCTGCAAACATTTGGGAAGCCAAAGGTCCTTTCCTGTTCCAACCGCTCCACAAACATGGAGATCAATACTCACCGTGTACCTTTACAGTCTTTACCTCTGCCACTGGCGTTGTCAGCAAACCACTAAACCAGCCAGCATGTCTGTCCAGGTACAGAGATGTAATAACATTGGATTTATGTGTGGAATTGGCATGTGAACGTCATTTTATGAAAAGGAGCAATAACTTGTACACCATTCTGTCTAAAGGGACAACCAAACTCCAAAAAAGAAAAGCATAAATTCTAGGATGAAATGAGAAACTTGATATCTCTACACTCTTTAGAAGAAAAGATGCTATCTAGAACCTTAATGGGTTCTTCAGCTGTCCCCATAGGATAACTTTTGAAGAAACCTTTTTGGTTCCAGGTAGAACCCTTTTGTGTTCCATGTAGAACCCTTTTTTTTTTACAGAGGATTCTACATGGAACCCAAAAGGGTTTTTACCTGGAACCAGAAAGGGTTCTCCAATGGGGACAGCAGAATAACAATTTTGGAACCCTTTTTTTCTAAGAGTGTAGTCTAGAAGACTTAAAGAAGACAAAATCCTCCTTTATTTTCTGCTCTCTTTCTCTATCCCCCCTTTCTGCCTTTCTGCCAGTGCACTGTGAGGCTAGTGGTACAGTTCTCCCAGTGGTCTATAGAGCAAAGATGGTGTTAGAGAACCTTCAGGGCAGCATTGCTATTGGACCTCCGAGGATACTTCTAATGGAGGGGTAGAAACAAATATATATATATGGCCTCCCGAGTAGCGCAGTGGTCTAAGGCACTGTATCTCAGTGCTAGATGTGTCACTACAGACCCTGGTTTGATCCCGGGCTGTATCGTAACCAGCTGTGATTGGGAGGCACACAATTGGCCCAACGTTGTCCTGGTTAGGGGAGGGTTTGGCCGGGGTAGGCAGTCATAGTAAGATAAGAATTTGATCTTAACTGACTTGCCTAGTTAAATAAATAACAAATATACAGTACCAGTCAAAAGTTTGGACATACCTGTTAATTGAAATGCATTCCAGGTGACCTCCTCATGAAGCTGGATGAGAGAATGTCAACAGTGCGCAAAGCTGTCATCAAGGCAAAGGGTGGCTACTTTGAAGAATCTAAAATATGTTTAGATTTGTCTAACACTTTTTTTGGTTACTACATGATTCCATTTGTGTTATTTCATAGTTTTTACGTCGTCACTATTATTCTACAATGGTTTCTGTCCTCTCCTCAGCAGCCTCCACTGTAGTACAGAGCCCCTGGATTAAATTAGGGTTAAGTGCCTTGCTCAAGGGCACACCGACAGATTTTCACCTTATCGGATCAGGTATTCCAACCGCTAGGCTACCTGCCAGGACATAAAGAAGGATAGGACAACAACCATCTTAATTCAGAGAAAAGTCATGGAGCTCGTCTACCTATTGGAGCCAAAAGTTACATTCAGTTCATTCAACACCATTCACTTTCTACTACTGGTGCAGGAATAGGCCTACTTCTTGGATAAGCTTGTGACTTCTCAGTGAAATGTATATATTGTTGCCCTTTTTCATCCAGTTTTAAGCCACAACTGCTGCTCCTGTGAGGTAGCGACATGTTTGCTTTGGAGGGAGGTTAAGGGTCATGAGGGCAAGGAGTCCAGGTTTAAATAGGCCTTTGATTTGAGTGCTCATCTGAAGAGCCTTTTAGTGATCTCTCCATCCTTCCATGAAAGACTGGCGGCACGGCGGCTGGCGGGTCTGTCAGCTTGTTTTGGCATGCCCTCTGGGGTCAGGCTGAGAGATAGATGGAGGAGAGAGAGTGATAGTGGAAAAGTTTGGGAGAGAGCTTAGGAGGGAGGGAGGGAGAGAGAAATTATTCATAGACCATGGTTTGACTGAACACATTTTGATTCTCTGAATTTGGCAAATGGAGATGGTGAAACTGACTGTGCTGTCGCCATCTAGTGGTCATCTTTCCACAGCACATGACCATCATGTCAGGGATCAATACATCTTACATACTCTACATATATCTTTTTAGATGGTCACATTAACCTATCAACATGTTATTACCCTTCGGGTTAAATGTTTCTCTAGTTATTACACCAGAGACTAGCAGTAGTCCAATAACAATCCCCAGACCACCCGTTGGCCTATTAGAAGCCACGACATACCACCAGTAGACTAGTAAGAAGCCTCAGAAAGTGCACGGTATGTTGAGTGTTAATGAGGCGTGGTGACCTGATTTGACCCCTGCCCTTTGCTGAGAGAGGTCAAACCTCTTCACACCACTTAGTGTTAATGGCTGCCGAGTGGAATGGCTCCAAAGCCCAACTAGGAAAGCACAGGTGTGGAAAGACATAAAGATTCAAGGACAAATACGGGACCTCTATGACACTACTGTAGATAACTGTGGTCGTCAGAAGACTAGACACACAACTCTTTCTATTTCTCTCTCTCACCCTGTCATCCTCTCTCTGTCTACCTCTCTCTCTCTCTCTCTCTCCATCTGCCTGTAGAGAAGGTGGTGCATTCATAATGTGTAGCCAAATGGAGCTGTCAGCCCACCTCTCCTCCCACTCCCTCTCACAATCACACATACACGTAGGTACACATGAAAAACACACACATACCTGTACACCTCTCTCTCTCTCTCTCTCAGACTTTCCAGTCATCATGTCTGATGGTATCTGTCTGCCCTTCTCTCATTCCCTCTATCTCTTTTTCTCTCACTTTCAATCCATCCCTTTATCTATCTGGCATCATGTATCTCACTCTCAGACATATTTGTCTCAAACTGGCTGTTGAAAGTGCTCTGAAAATCTCTACGATTTAGGCCAGTGGTTTGGGGAGCGCTTTACAGAGACTATGTATGGGTTCCATGTGCCTTCGCCTCTCGCCGCCCCTCTCTCGCCTTCACTGATGACATCACCCAAACCAGCCTGGTTAGGGAACCAGTGAAGGCTCTCCGTAAATAAAACCGCCCAGTTTTATTTTAGTTATGTGGGCCACAGTCGGGCTTTGAAGTTGACTCATTATACAGTCCAGTTAGGTTGCACTGAGTAAATGGGGACTATATAAAGAGAGTGTATAAAGCTAGTGGCAAAGTGATAAGGTTAAGCTAGTATATAAAGTGAGGTTGTATATAAATTGAGAAGAGAGAAAGAGAATGTCTGCGTAAAGTACATGTGTAACTCGAGTTCATTTTAGCCTGTAAAAAGGGAGTGTCGACAAAGAATGTGTCGGAGACTTTATAGTGTGAATACACTGATGGCAGTCAAACAGCGTCTTCTCTTTCTCTCCGTCTATCTCTCCGTCTCCCTCTCCCCCTTTCTTTCTCTCTCCTCCCCCCTCTCTCTTTTGCTCTGTCTCTCAGGAGGGGAAGGCAGACTGTAAACAGGAGAGGTGTCCCCTGGTGTCTGAGGACTGTGCTCTGGTTGTCAAACAGACGGGAGCCTGCTGTGAGAGATGCAAAGGTGAGCAGCACACACACTCTACTACTCTCATCACCATGAAGACATGAGGTCAAAGGTTAGCGGATGTATGTAATGTTCTGTAGTCTCAGTGAGACCAATAAACTTGGAATTTTGTCTCGTGGAGTGAGTTGGGTCTATCTCTGAATCTCTTTAGTGTTGATGTATAGACCTTGCTGCAGCATTGCAGTGATGTTGTTTGACGGTCATTGATGCTACCTGTAGGAGTGAGGGTGACGTGACAGCTTGAGTCCCACAGTAGAAGACAGTCAGTCCAGCTGCACTGGTCAACCTACTTATTTAACCACTACTGCCTCCTTGTGGGGGAATGATGAATAGTTGTTCTTCTGACAGCACAATAGTAACTGTGCGTGTGTATGTGTACTGTAGCAGACCAATTGAAGATTCTGCTTGAGGGTAAATTGCTACATACACAAACACATATAGCTATTATTTTCCCGGCTTCCACTCACATACACCCACAAACATGTGACAGGCCTACAGCGGTTCGTATTTAAGTCTTAAGAACTATTCTTTCTCACACTGTTTGCCAGCATCTCTCTCTTTCTCTCTCTCTCTCTCTCACACACACACACACACACACACACACACACACACACACACACACACACACACACACACACACACACACACACACACACACACACACACACACACACACACACACACACACACACACAGCTGCAGTGGTGGACTTCTCCTCTCTGGGACGGGTTGGGACCCGTTGGCGTTTGGGTTCAGCGTTGGGTTTAAAGGGCACAGAAATAAACCTTGTTTACGAGCCACTGCGCCGCTCTGCCTCCCAGACTAGGACCGCTCACATTCACCTCCCGGCCGGAACACACGGGGTCGGATAGTGTTGGGGTCACCATGGATACGGTCCACAGCATTGACCACCTCATGGTCAGGAACGTGGTCCTTTGTTTTCCGTCAAGATTATACGAGACTAGAGTTCATTCAAATGAGAAGAGGTGGAGCTCAGTTAAGTCGACCATGGAAAGCCCCATGTTGTCATGGTGAATGATATTAGTGCCTATTGTTCCTCCATTGTGGTTGACTTTGGGTTTTATTCATGACCATGTCTACATTTAGAACAGGAACTTGCTCGTGTCAGCACGAAAACCTCCCACAACTACTTAATGCAGTGGTTTTATCATAGGAATGGTTTTGCTGTGTTTCCATAACCAGACAACCCTATATCTGTTGAAATTGAAGATCGTATTAATTTAGTCCCTTATTGACTGTGGGTGGTGTATCTGGAGCATTGTGATTACTCATAGTGGATCTCAGGCCCATTTCACATGGTGTTTTTATCATGCCCTTGGAATGGACCTGGACACTTCACAACAACATGTTCTGGTATCTTGATACATCTATATAATGGATTGGGTTTGTCAGAGAGTTTGTGCATGCCTGCCTGCCTGTCTGTCTGTCTGTCTGTCCGGCTGTCTGTCTGTCTGGCTGTCTGTCTGTCTGTCTGTCTGTCTGGCTGGCTGGCTGTCTGTCTGGCTGTCTCGAGTGTCTGAATTGCACATACACTATCGTTCAAAAGTTTAGAGTCACTTAGAAATGTCCTTGTTTTTGAAAGAAAAGCAACAAAAATGTGTCCATTAAAATAACATCAAATTGATCAGAATTACAGTGTAGACATTGTTAGTGTTGTAAATGGCTATTGTAGCTGGAAACAACAGATTTTTTATGGAATATCTACATAGGCCGATTATCAGCAACCATCACTCCTGTGTTCCAGTGGCACGTTGTGTTAGCTAATCCAAGTTTATCATTTTAAAAGGCTAGTTGATCATTAGAAAACCCTTTCGCAATTATGTTAGCACAGCTGAAAACTGTTGTTCTGATTAAAGAAGCAATAAAAAATGCTTTTCTTTCAAAAACAAGGACATTTCTAAGTGAACCCAAACTTTTGAATGGTAGTGTATGTGGCAGTGTCGAGACTACTAAACTTTACCATCGCTATGCCAAATCAAGACAATCAAAGAAAGGCCTTCCCTAGCCATAGGGGACACTATAGCCAGCTGGCTCTGACGGTGGTGGCACACAGACTCCCTCCAGGCATCGCTTACAATGGATTTGTAACCCTGTGTTCAATCTGTCTCAACACGTATGGTCTGGAAAGACAAACAGCACTATGTTCACACATGTAGTCCATTTAGTGCTCCCTGTAGACTTTTAGTTTCCACAAACTAGTAAACATTCACATCCAGGTTTGGAGTGCCAACTCTCTCTCTCGCTCTCCCCCACCCTCTCTCTCTATCCTCCCCTGTCTCTCTCTCATTCCCTCTCTCTCTCCTCTAGGTTGTCAGCTGGATGGAGAGTCCTATAATAGTTCTGTCTCCTGGACCAGCTCCATCAAGCCCTGCATCTCTCGCCGCTGTCAGGTGAGTGTCACACAGAGAAATGAAAGAGAGAAAGGGAGGGTAACAGAGAGAGAGAGATGATGATGAGAAAAGTAAGGGGAGGGAATGTAAAGTAAATGAAGGAGAGAGGGAGTACTAAGAGAGAGGCAGAAAGGGAGAGGGAATGATAGTGGGGAGTGAGTGGAAAAGAGGCAAACCGACAGAGGAGTGAGTGAAAAAGAGACGGGTGGAGAGGGAGATTAATGAAGAAAGAGAGAAAGATAAATGAGGATCTAGGGAAAGATAGACATACTTTTAGAGTGGGAGGCTGAATGACGCAGACAGAGACTCAGAGTTGGGGAGGGAACGAGAGATGTGAGGGAGAGAAAGAATGAGACAGTGGACAGATAGCCAAAGGGTTGGATGAAGAAGAGACATAAAGAGAAAGAAAGGCAGATGACGTTGGAGGGATGAGAGAGAGAGATAGAAAGATGAAGAGGGAGGATATATGTCTCAATGTCTGTGAGAGAGGAGCAAGGTGAACTTGGCAGTACAGTCCACCCTTCTGGTTCCAAGCCTCCCCAACGGAGTGTCTACCTCACAAGACTAACCCCACACGTCTCCTCAAAACACATGTATACCCAACCTCACTTACTGTATACACACCACACACTCACATACATGGTCCCACAATACTACTTAAAATACAAAACACATGCACAGATCTGAACACTATAAGTCAATGGCAGTGGACACAGCTGTGTGAGGGAGTGTCAGCTCCAGCATTGGGGAGGTCCAGTCAAACTAGACTGTGTTAGTCTGCGTGTTGAAGGGTGGCGTGTGAAAAAAGCATAGCTCTACACACCACTCATTTACTCCATCCCCAAGATACCCACGCGGCGGGAATGGGAGGGGGGGTCTGACTAGTATCCAGACCTCACACACAAACAACGTGTTGTGGTCCCTAGTTCTAGTTCTAACACTCCTAGTTTTAACACTCCTAGTTCTAATACTCCTAGTTTTAACACTCATAGTTCTAACACTCATAGTTCTAACACTTCTAGTTCTAACACTCCTAGTTCTAACACTCCTAGTTTTAACACTCCTAGTTCTAATACTCCTAGTTTTAACACTCCTAGTTTTAACACTCCTAGTTCTAACACTCCTAGTTTTAACACTCTTAGTTTTAACACTTCTAGTTCTAACACTTCTAGTTCTAACACTTCTAGTTTTAACACTTCTAGTTTTAACACTTCTAGTTTTAACACTCCTAGTTCTAACACTCTTAGTTTTAACACTTCTAGTTCTAACACTCATAGTTCTAACACTCCTAGTTAACACTCCTAGTTCTAACACTAATAGTTCTAACACTCCTAGTTTTAACACTCCTAGTTTTAACACTAATAGTTCTAACACTCCTAGTTCTAACACTCCTAGTTCTAACACTCCTAGTTCTAACACTAATAGTTCTAACACTCCTCGTTCTAACACTCCTAGTTCTATCACTACTAATTCTATCACTCCTAGTTCTATCACTACTAGTTCTATCACTCCTAGTTCTATCACTACTAGTTCTAACACTCCTAGTTCTATCACTACTAGTTCTAACACTCCTAGTTCTATCACTCCTAGTTCTATCACTCCTAGTTCTAACACTACTAGTTCTAACACTCCTAGTTCTATCACTACTAGTTCTAACACTCCTAGTTCTAACACTCCTAGTTCTAACACTCCTAGTTCTAACACTAGGGACCACATATTTTTTTCAGGTACATTTTCAGTGAGTGATCAGGGTATGTAGAATAGATGCATGCATGTGTGAGATGCAGAATGGAATGTTCCTATCTAATGGTATGTCCCTATCCAATGGTATGTCCCTATCTAATGGTACGTCCCTATCTAATGGTACGTCCCTATCCAATGGTATGTCCCTATCTAATGGTACGTCCCTATCTAATGGTACGTCCCTATCCAATGGTATGTCCCTATCCAATGGTGTGTCCCTATCTAATGGTGTGTCCCTATCTAATGGTACGTCCCTATCCAATGGTATGTCCCTATCCAATGGTGTGTCCCTATCTAATGGTACGTCTCTATCTAATATTCTGCTTACATAGTACATGCCTTACATAACTGAAATAGGATTCAAATCGCTAAGCAACCGAAAGACAAGTTTGTCTAATACAGGAATGAGAGGTATGCAGCAGAATATTCACTGATGTACGTAGCCTAGGACTGAACAGGGATGCTGCTGAGAATAAGTCGTGGGAAATTTGTTCGAACAATGATAAATAAATCACTGTTTTAATTGCTTCCTGGTTTTGACAGGAAGGGGTCGTAACTGAAGCGGAAGTACAATGTGTCGTCCACTGCAGGAACCCCAAGATTCACCCCAAGAAGTGCTGTCCAACGTGCCCGAGTGAGTGATTGTGTGTGTGCGTGTGCGTGTGTGTGTGAAAGAAGGAATACATCGATAATAAAGCTAACCTGTGTGTCTCTTCTGTTCCAGGCTGTATCTTGGAGGGCCGTCTGTACAAAGAGAGGGAAGAGTTTCACCCTGAGGGAAAACCCTGCATTAAATGCACCTGCACTGTGAGTATACACTGTATAGACATGCATGTCTCCAGTCCCCACAGTACAGTGACTGGCCCTCTGTGGTCCAAATGAGTTTGTCTTGGCTCTCAGGGGACTCACAGTGGTAACACCCCCTTTCCCCTACTCCTCCTCCCCTTAGTAAACAAGCAGGGGAGGTGAGTGAGTAAACACATTAATGTGAGTTGAGTCTGTCAACACGTTAATGCCTCAGTGGGACTAGTGTACACTGTGTCCTGTACCAGCCGTTAATGAGGGCACACTGCTACAAGGCCAGGGGGAACTGTGACAACCATCTGGCATCTAGAGTAGTTGTGTTTGTGAGCTGTTAAAGGTAGCAATCCGGGTTTCACAGGTGCAGACAAAGGTAAAAATGGTATTGTGTAATGGAAACAGTCATTAAGTAGAGATAAGTTGAGTAATGCATAAGAGAAGATGAATGCAGAATTGTTCCAACGTCTATGTATAAAGCTTCCTTATTCTTATTTTATTGTGGTATTTTGTTTAACTTTAGTTTATTTAGTAAATATTTTCTGAACTCTATTTTCTTAAAACTGTATTCTTGGTTAATGGCTTGTAAGTAAGCATTACACCTGTTGTATTCGGCGCGTGAGAGAAATAACATTTGGATTTGATATGATATGCTGTGTTCTTTCAGGGAGGGCGGACCCTATGCGTCAGGGATGTGTGTCCTGTCCTCTCATGCCCCGCCCACCTGAGCCACACTCACCCTGGACAGTGCTGTCCCAAGTGCCTCGGTAACACCCCACTCTCATCAAATACCTCATAGGACTCTCCGATAGAAGTCTGGAGAACATATTCATATTTCAGGAATTATTATTAAAACATCACACATCATTAAAACATCATAACAGTCATAATAATTATCATCAAGCTGATCTCTTATTTCTTTCTTACTCTCTCCCTCCATCAGGTCAGAGGAAAGTGTTTGACCTGTCGATGGGGAGTTGTCTGTTCCACAGTGAGGTCTATGAGAACGGCACCTCCTTCAAGCACGACAACTGCACCACCTGTACCTGCAAGGTAAGAACTGACCAGGGAACCAGACCCCAGAACTCTATTCAACTTACGTGCCATATCACCAAGTTACCATCAATAACTGACCCCTTCTCCTTCCCTCGTATCCCTCCACCTTCCCAGAATTCCACTGTGGTGTGCAGGAAGCGCTGCTCTCGGCCGGGAAGTTGCCATGGTGACCAGTGCTGTGGGGAGTGTCTATCCTTCGTGGAGGTAGCAGAAGTGAAGTACTGCCGGGTCAGGAACAAGATCTACCGGGTGAGACAGTCTGGGACAACAAGTCCTAATGCTGTGATATCAACTGGGAGAATAGAACCTTACCATTGCCTCAACATTCAACACTGATACTTATCCACCGCAGTTGTCCTTATTATTATATTTATATTTATACAGACATTAATACTGGTTTGATAAGCTGATTGAAGTTGTGGTTGATTGGTTCTCTCTCTGCTTCTTCCTTTGCTCTAGGAGGGAGACATGTGGTCGTCTGTGAACTGCACCCTGTGTGCCTGTGTCAAGGGGGCCATCGAGTGCCAGCCAAAGCAGTGTGTGCCAATCACCAGCTGCCCCTCGGTGAGTGACAGGCTCAAGGCCCAATCACAAACTGTCTTGTGTTGCGCCTTTTCATTCCAGTAATCTTTCAATGAAGTGATGTGAATGACAACATCGATTAGAATAGACTTTAAAAAAGATGCTCACTCACTTGACCTTTCACCTTAAAGCTGGAATCTGTACTTGAGTATGTCCTGCAAATCATTTTTTACCACAATGCTGAATGCTCCTCCATTCCATTTCATCAACAAAAGAACAGAACAGTGTGAGTGGGCCAAGGCACAACCCTGGTATCTTACCACAGTAACCATACCTTCAGCTGTCAGGTTTTTTGGGGCTGAGTAACAGTCTCAGTTCACACGGTGGTCACCTGTCTTGTGGTGATGTAGTAGATTCTTTGCATTCCAGCGACCAAATGATCAGTTACTTATTCATGCTGCCAGTGACCAGCGTCCACAGGGTTACAATGGTTACCTAGCCTTCACCTGTTATGGTCACATAGCGGTTGCTTGTTGCGCGGTAATGTAGTGGTCATCTGTTCTTTCAAACGTTCATATAGTCGACATTAAAGGCTCGTTGTCATTCTTTTTTAAGCTAGCATCCCACCACCATCACATATACACCATGCCCGTATGGTTATGGAGCAGATCATGGTCACATAGTAGTATAATGAACTGTCATACAGTCATTAGTCAGACAGTACAATTACAGTCACATATGGCTGCCTTAGTCATGGATTCCTAGTTGTCACACAGCGTTCACCTGTTATACAGTCATGTAGTATATCCCCTATCCCCTTGGTCACTGAGTCATGGTCACCTGTCATAATAGTCACATAACAGCCAACTGAGACACGGTCACCTAGCGGTCAATTGCAATATAGATACGGTCACATAGCGGTCACCTGTCATACAGTATCACAACATCCACTCATCATACCTTCCTGGTGGTCATGTAGCGTTCACCTGTCACGCGGTCACAGTGCGGTCACCCATGTGTCTGCCCCTCCGTCCCATAGGAGACACACAGTCTGCAGTCAGGTCTTTGTCTGGGTGATGTTTGAGTGACAGTAAAGAAGAGCTTCCCTATATTTAGACCCTGAAAGCCAATCTCTCCATCTCTCAAAGAGCTTCAAAGAGGGAGAGCCCTTTGTGCACTGTGATGGTGGTCGGTGGGGGTGTGTGTGTGTGTGTGTGTGTGTGTGTGTGTGTGTGTGTGTGTGTGTGTGTGTGTGTGTGTGTGTGTGTGTGTGTGTGAGAGAGAGGGAGTGTGCCTAGAGCACACAAAAAACTATACATACCTTGGCCTAAACATCAGCACCACAGGTAACTTCCACCACAAAGCTGTTAATGATCTGAGAGACAAGGCAAGAAGGGCATTATATGCCATTAAACAGAACATAAATTCCACAAACCAATTAGGATCTGGCTAAAAATACTTGATTCAGTTATAGAACCCATTGCCCTTTATAGTTGTGAGGTCTGGGGTCCGCTCACCAACCAAGAATTCACAAAATGGGACAAACACCAAATTGAGACTCTGCATGCAGAATTCTGCAAAAATATCCTCTGTGTACAACGTAAAACACCAAATAATGCATGCAGAGCAGAATTAGGCCGATACCCGCTAGTTATCAAAATCCAGAAAAGAGCCGTTAAATTCTACAACCACCTAAAGAAAGCGATTCCCAAACCTTCCATACAAAGCCATCACCTACAGAGAGATGAACCTGGAGAAGAGTCCCCTAAGCAAGCTGGTCCTGGGGCTCTGTTCACAAACACAAACAGACCCCAGAGTGCCCCAGGTCAGCAACAATTAGACCCAACCAAATCATGAGAAAACAAAAAGGTAATTACTTGACACATTGGAAAGAATTAACAAAAACAAGTGCGCAAACTAGAATGCTATTTGGCCCTAAACAGAGAGTACAGGGTGGCAGAATACCTGACCACTGTGACTGACCCAAACTTAAGGAAAGCTTTGACTATGTACAGACTCAGTGAGCATAGCCTAGCTATTGAGAAAGGCTGCCGCAGACAGCCCTGGCTCTCAAGAGAAGACAGGCTATGTGCACACCTCCCACAAAATGAGGTGGAAACTAAGCTGCACTTCCTAACCTCCTGCCAAATGTATGACCATATTAGAGACACATATTTCCCTCAGATTACACAGAATTAGAAAACAAACCCGATTTTGATAAACTCCCATATCTACTGGGTGAAATTCCACAGTGTGCCATCACAGCAGCAAGATTTGTGACCTGTTGCTACAAGAAAAGGTCAACCAGTGAAGAACAAACACCATTGTAAATACATTTATTTATTTTCCCTTTTGTACTTTAACTATTTGCACATCGTTACAACACTGTATGTTTACATAATATGACATTTGTAATGTCTTTTTCACTTCTGTATATTATCTACTTCACTTGCTTTGGCCATGTTAACATATGTTTCCAATGCCAATAAAGCCCCTTGAATTGAAAGGAATTGAAATTGAGAGAGAGAGTAAGGAGTGAGGGCCCTGGGGCAAAGGTAAGTGGGGGTTGAGAGGGATTGAGTTCTCAAATGTGCACCTCTGAAGGAAGTTGAAACGTACCCCCCCACCATCTCTCTAGCAAACACACACATAAACCAGGCAGAGAGTAACAGTTGTCTGTATCAATGTCTGGCTGTCCATGTTTGGCTGGTTGTATCTGTCTTTGTCTGTGTGTGTGGGTATTAATGTGTAATGTGTCCAACTGTCCAGTTGACTGTCTGTCTCTTGCACTCTGACTGGCTGCCTGCTGATCTCTCTCTATGTCTGTGTATCTAACGGTCTGTCTGTCTCTTCTAGAATAAGATCCTGAACAGGACAGGCTGCTGCCCGGTTTGCACTGAAAGTGAGTAAGTTACTCCCCTCTTCCTCAGCTGGGTCCTCACACACCTTTGTGGGTTGCATTTTCCAGTTTTGTGGCGGTTGTTTCGTTCTTGGTCTTCACTCAAATATACATTTAGTCATGTTGTATTAAGCACAGATTTCTCATGCAAAATACAGGGAGAAAAAATGGATCAAATTGATGCCCATAATTAAACACACTCCCTCTTTCTCCTTCTTCCCTGCCTCTCTCTCTCTCTCCTATCACTCCTTCCAGAGCCAGGTGTGTGCACCGTATTCGGCGACCCTCACTACAACACCTTTGACGGGCGCACGTTTAACTTCCAAGGAACCTGCCAGTATGTTCTGACTCGAGACTGTGGTGGCGCCCTCTCTGGCGGGGGTGGAAACAGCGCCGGCTCTGACTCTGGCTTCACGGTTGTGGTGAGGAACGATGCGAGGCGAACCCGCTCCTACTCCTGGACCCAGTCAGTGGAGCTGAGGATAGGAGGGCTGAGTCTCAGCCTGCACCAGCACCTGACGGTGAGGAGGAACGGCACGCGCATCGCCCTGCCCTACCATGGCCCTGGGGTCCACATCGACCTGGATGGATACCTGCTCAAACTCACCACCATCGCAGGTTAGACTGGCTTCATGTTAACTTCATTGGAACCTAAAGAACACTGCTAAAGTGCATTTTAGCTCCTTCTTGAAGCATAACTGTCTGTCTCTTTCTCCCTCAGGTCTGGAGATCACGTGGGACGGGGACAGCTTCGTGGAGGTGGTGGCTGCTCCTCACCTGCGCGGTCGTCTCTGTGGCCTCTGTGGGAACTACAATGGACACAAGCGGGATGACACCATGGGCAGCGACGGCCTCTTCAAGTTCGTGGTCGATGAGTTTGCAGAGTCGTGGCGCGTGGAGGGGAACGAGGTTTGTGCCCAGCCCCTCAGGAGGCCCACCTCGTACCTCTGTCCCGGGAGTGTAAAGGTCAAGTTCCGCGCTCACAGGGAGTGTCAGAAGCTCAAGTCCTGGGAGTTCCAGAAGTGTCACCGGGTGGTGGACTTTGCCTCCTTCTATAGGTCAGTGGTTCTTGGGGTGTCTCCGGAACTTTGGGGAGCTTCATTTGTAATGAGATTTGTCCTAGAATCTACAACATTTGCAACGCTCTTGTGATATTTTTTTCATATATCAAATGTGATATTTGATTGTCTCCGATGTGCATAGAATGTCCAATGTTGTTTTGGATATGGAACCCACTTAGTATGGAGATACATTTAATCCAGTCCATTCAATTTAATTCAACATTTATTTGTCTTATCTCTCTCTCTTTCTCTGTCTGTCTCTCTTAAGGTCCTGTGTAACAGACATGTGTGAGTGTCCGGTGCATAAGAACTGTTACTGTGAGTCCTTCATCACCTACAGCCGGGCCTGTGAGAGGGAGGGAGCCCCCGTCTACTGGAAGCCAGAGGCTGCCTGCATGGGTGAGTGACAGCACACACAGCCTATCACTAAACTTTATGGAACAGGGGACTCCCCCCCTACATTTAATTTGCTCAACAGAAATGATCAACGTATCTCTGAAATCCATTCATGTTAGGCGATTTGCAGTTCTGCCTAACCAACCCAATCTTCTCAGCAACCCAGTGTAAACACGGAGCGGTGTACGACACCTGTGGCCCGGGCTGCACCAAGACCTGTGACAACTGGAATGAGATCGGGCCCTGCCACAAGCCCTGCGTTGCCGGCTGCCACTGCCCAGCCAACCTGGTGCTGTTCCAGGGCCGCTGCATCAAGCCCATAGCCTGCCCTGGCCGGTGACCCTAGTGCCCCAGGGGAAGGGGGCTGAGAGAGGGCCAAACAACCAACACTGCCTAGCACTCAGGGTCCATACCTGGGGGAGTGAGGAGTGGGGGGGAACATGGGGGTGAGTGTGGGGGGATGAATAGCTGTGCACACAGGCAACGATGGACTGAAGGGGTTCTCAGAAGACAGGTAGGTCAGGTAGAGGCCTCGTCCACTCTGAGGGAGATACCGGCCATCACAGACTGGGGTTTGGAACTCCGCTGTCAGTTGATCTTACTCGTCCAGCACTACCTTGTGTTTCCACAGGATGGCGTCCATGTTGTCATTCAAATGGGATAGGAATCTGGAGGGAAACATCACCCTTGTAGTTAAAAGAGGAAGAGACCCTTTGGGAAAGCCTTTGTGGCTATGCTTCTTTAGTTACTGGACCCTCAAGGGACATTCATCCAGACTGCCATGGACCTTCAGGAAAAGGGTGGGGCTGGCTCTGTGTTGAGCCAATATGGCCTCAGTGTTTCACTCTGTTGCAGCACACAGACATTCAAAACCAGGAAACCAACCAATGCATCTTGAACAAGCATGTTCACCCTGCCAGCATAAGGGATAAACTGTACAATGAACATATTGAACCCCCAGGTCTCACTTGCATAGGATTATTTTATACTGTAAACTAACAAGATTTGTATAAAAACAGATAGCTTTTTGTATTATTATTATGTTTGTTGTTGATATTGTTAATTTATATATCGATCAATTGATATGTTGTAACAAGAGCCAGAATCACAAATCTAATTTCGTTATAAATGATTTAAAGGGAAAAAAAAGCTATTTATGTATTTGTTGTTTAGTTTGTGTAATTGTGTCTTGTGTGAAGAGAAATGCCCATATGTGACTCGGTTGTTGCACCATCGCAGGGAAGAAACGTACTGTATTTTTAAATGCTCAGTGTACAGGTTGCTGTGTGTTGATTCTCAAACTGAAGGTGTTCCTCGAGACGTACATTTCACTTGACCTTGTAAGTTATTATTTAAGACCAGCAATATATAATTTCCATGAAACTAATCTCTGACTGTTTTCTTCCTTTATTTTGGTTGACTGATGTGAGGTCAACACATAAAAAGTTAATTCAATTGAAATACATGTGCACACTTTAATACACCTCAAAGCACAAAACCTAGAGATAAACGCAATAAGTCAACCACCTCGATAAATGTGGCAAGAGAGGTTGTACTGGGACAGTAACAGTATGGGTCAGAAATAACACTGGATGCCAGAGAGACACACATTGGAAATAGCATCCAACTACATGGATCCAAACTGCTGTGAAAACAAAACATTATATTACATTTGTACACACATCGCTTGCTTGCTTTCCCAGACACACAACAGCACCAGTTAAATACCATGGAAGCACCTTATGAACACACATCCCACTGGGCATAAACTGGTTGAATCAACGTTGGTTCAACGTAAATTTGTCAATGTTTTGTGACATGGAATCTATGTGGAAAATATATTGGATTTTAAAAAAGTGATCAATGTCAACTTATTTTGAGGGTGGAATTTCAACCACGGGATTATGTCATCGTTGTAACCAATTTTCAACATAGACAAACCTTGTATAAAATATGTTGAATTTGTACCTTTGAAACAACATCAGATCTTCAACGACATATCCACTATCAGAAAAATAACAATAGGTTCAGCAGCACCTTCTGTTGGAGAGTTGATCTATATACAGCTATTCATTTGGTTTCCCATCCAGGGTTTTAACCAAGCCCAGCCCTGCTTAGCTTTGATATTTGTCACTGACCAGACTAGGACTAAGTGAATGAATAGAACTACATTAAAGTTTATGTAAAGTGCATTTAAAGTTTGACTAGATAACTTAGATTTTTGGTTGAGATGGAGACGCAAATCCAACATATCAATTATTAATTTGTAGATAAACTGGATATTGAATAGTATTTGGTTGTCAACGCAACCAAATATCAACATTTGAAGGAGATTTATCTTCTGATTGGATAGTTCCATCTGTGCCACTGACTTAGTCTGGCTTTAATTCCAGTTTATCTACAAATTAATTATTGATATGTTGGATTCATGTCTCCATCTCAACCAAAAATCTAAGATAGATTCTAAGAATAGGACTAAATCACATCTGTCTTTAAATGCACTTAAACTTTGATTTAGTCACATCCTTTCATTTTGATTCTTGGTTGAGATGGAGACATTAATTCAACATATCAATTGTTAATTTGTAGACAAATTGGAATTAAAGCTATACTAAATCAGGGCAAAAAAGATACATCTCCTTCAAATGTTGATATTTGGTTGTGTTGACAACCAAACACAATTCAATATCACTTTTGCATCACAGTAAATAGCCTATTAACTTGACGACAAGTTAACAAATGATATGTTGGATTCACGTCTCCAATTTAACCAAAAATAAAAGTTAAAGAATAGGATTAAGAATAGGATGAAACCATCCAAGCATTAGATATCCTTTAAAATGTTGATATTTGGCTGACTTTTGGAATAAGGTAAATAGCCTAAAGTTAAGGCTATCTTACAAACTAATGTAACAGTATTTATTCAATCTTAAAATGAGTAACACACATCCATGGTCACATTTTGAGGTTAGCCTACAGTAACTATATATGTCTTCTGTAATAATTGAAAGCGTGCATGTTCAAACACTGCAGGTGTTTGCTATAATAATCTGTGCAGAATCTCAAACATTATTGATCACTTTGTACTATGTGATTTTAATGTAGTCTCAGCTGCAATCCAGGTCATTTGGTCGTGCTATTAAATTATACTGTGATAACACATCAAATTGTTGTATAAATACAAATGATCTGACATTTTATTCCCATTTGAACCTTGTGGTTTAAAATGGTTGAAAGCGCAGTGATAACATTTAGATTATAACTAAACTAGAAATCACCGTTTTTCGAATTGGAATTTGGATGGTTGAATGCATAGTGATAACACACCGGAAATTCAACAAACTTCTGGCTGACTTTTTGAGTGGGTGAATAAAGGTTGAAATTTCATTGATCAACGTCTCACTGGGTGAGTGCCCACTGGGATACAATGGCAGGGATACAGCCACAACGTCACATCTCTATGGGGGATACATCAAGATATTTTGGATTAGGGATTGTTTTGTTACAGGGCACATGATATAGAGTATCAAATGATATTCACTGTCACATGTGATCCAACGTGACTGCTATCACTCCAAATCAGTTGAATCTATGGAACCGATGAAAAAAACAAGTGGTCATTTTATATCAGCGTTTACATTTTATGGATAACTCAACATCTAGTGAAAATAGACGCATTTCTAAGTAAAAATAGAAGTTCGGTGTCTGTATTCTAAAAACTACTTGTTTTGCTTCTTTGGTCCTTCTGAAAATGTCTACACTGGTCTGAAACTAGGCCAGTGATATACGGTTGGGAATTTGGGACAGTGATATACGGTTGGGAATTTGGGACAGTAATATATGGTTGGGCCAGTAACCAGGTTTCCATCCAACCTTTTCATGCGAGTAAAGTACATGTCGGATAAAACAATGCCACGACAAGTCTGGTAGAAAAAGCACATTTTGTCGGTAAACTTTCCAAATTTCGACAAAACAAAATACAGTAGACAGTGTGTCTGTAAAATTAATAATGCGAGAAATGGCAGTGGAAACGCCTTCATGTGCAAATATTGATATAACTATCATATCGAAATACATTTGGAGTCGTGTGATGATATTGTGTGGTCCTCCCACTACGACTACGGAAAGCATGCAGTTTATTAGGCTATATGAAATAAATGATGATAAACTTTACATGGTGGTGAAAGTGCACGGTGATTGAGCCTTTCCAATAAATATCGAGGGTCTTATTCTGGTGACATGATGATCGATGCTAGGATGCCACTTGACAAATAAAAGATAATCACGCTTTATCCATAATAATCTCATCATGTAGACTAGCCTACCTGCGAGCTGTTGGCTAGAGCGCACGTGCAAAGACCAGAGATTCGCAATATAACGCAACATTAGTAGTTTAAAATGCGATGGAAACCCATTAAACGTGTATTTATGCGCTCCACGTCATCACACACATACCGTTATCCGCAACACATCGATTTGATGGAAACATATCTGGTGGGAATATGCACATGTTGTTTTAATGCAGATTTTAGAATGTTCGCATGAAAATCTGTCACCAATTGGATGGCAATCTAGCTATTGAGTGAGACAGAATCAGAAAGTCAAATGATAGATGTTGAAATAGTAGAATATTAGCTATAAAGGGTATGATGAACTCGTAAGTACTGGTTGTTAGTTGCATTTAACTGTTAGGTGAGACAGGTGCTGTTAAAGCAATGCAAAATATTTTAGGTGGAAACTGCTGAAAGTTATGATATTACAATTAAACTAAAGAGCTTTGACATGTAAAGGATTGACCCAGGCTCATTTACTACCATTTACCTGTTACTGATATTTACCTGTTCACCAGAACAGGTCAATATTCCTGTTAAACACTTTAGTAAGTGGTCAATTGAAACTGATTTTACATGAAAAATATGAGTATGTCCTTTAGTATCCTTTATAGCTTAGATTGATGTGAGCTGCATCCTGGCCTCTTGAAAGACTGATTTTTGAAAGTGTCATGATTCTGATTAAAACATGGAATGGGGTGAAATGCTTTCAGTGCCTTCTTTTGATTTCCAGATAAATAGGGAAGATGGGGGTGATATAGTCCAAATAAGCCCCTCCCCTTGTGAAGAAACAAGAAAACAACAAAGACTTGTGATACAAGTTGATACAACTAGGAGCTCTAACTACAGAAAATATATATATATCTGCATTATAATATATATTCTTTAGCATGTTTTCATATGTAAAAGGATTTAAAAATACAAAACAAAATATACAGCTAATCAAAAAAACACACTATTAAATCTCAAGGTTGGCCGGTTTCTCAAGAGATATAAAAAAAATACAATAAAACCAGACTTTACAGTTTGGTCGGTTGCCACAGCAGCAAAACAACGGAACCAGGCAAAGAGAAGAAAGAGGAGAGCAAGATGGTGTGATAATGAGAGGTAGATGGGTAGATTCAGTCGTCGTCACTGTCGCTGCCTGACTCACTCAACTGGAGGTCGTTCCCTGTGGAAACACCAACACACACATTGCAACCACCACCTACAGACTTCAATCGAGAGATCAATTATTAGTAGTCCCCCCAACGTAGAGTGCTACACTGGCCCTACCAGCCCTGGTACTCACTGAGCGTGTTCATCAGCTGGTTGCTGCCCTGTTGCCTGTCTGCTCCTCCGTTGGCCATGGGATTACAGTTGGGGGAGGGCTGGATGTGGGGGAGAGGGAGTGGGACAGGTTGGGGGTGAGGGGCGTCATGCTCCCCATCACTGCTGGAGCTGTCGTCCCCACTACCAGAACCACTGGCAGAGTCAGATGAGCTGCTGCCGCTACTGCTGCTCATTTGTTCAATAACCTCCACCTCCGCTCGCAGCTCTGTGCCAGGACAGGAGGGGATGACAGAGGCAACAGTCAATAGAGAAACAAGAATGATCACTTGGTAAAAGTGGTGGCAACACATGAAGAGGCTCACCTCTCTTGATGTCATCTAGTTGGGGCTCAGGGGAGGGGTTGTCCTTGGAAGGGGAGGGGGAGGTCTTGGCCCCTGCACCAGGCTTAGTGGGGGCACGGAACTGCGCTGAAGGCTGGGTGGCAGTGGCACGCACCGACTGTTGCTCAATCCTGGCCTGGATCTTACTGCTGCCCTCCGCTCTGAAAAACAAAGTCAACAGCTGCACATCTACTGTCACAAATGATCTGCAAAACACATTTATCCTAAAGGTTAATTGTTACTATGCATTTTTGAGACAGTGTTTTGGTTAACCCCTCACCTGGTTTTCTTGACCTGGATACTGCTGCTCAACTTCTCCAGCATGTACTCCCCAGTGTCATGATTGATGATAAGAACACAGTCTTTCTGATATGGCCGCTTATTCCCTTTGAATACTGTCATGGGTGGTGTAGAGCCCTACGAACAACACAATAACAAGTATCATGATCAAGTACACTGTTTGCTTTCATCTTTCTGCAGTGGAGTTATCAGAAAAAACTTTTGTCATTGTACAGTACAGGCAAAAGACCACAGTTGACTAAAAAACACCCACTCTTACTGGAATGTGAGGTAATGTGATGGTGACTTCCTCTCCTTTACCGACTTGCAACTCTCCTTCGCAGCTTGTGTCAATTGAAGCTGGTTTAAAATCATCTACAAGTGTGAAAGAGTGGGAAAGATAATTATAAGGTCAGAAATACTAGTTACCTGTCCAAAATTGTAATCAGTAATATAACTTTAAAATTTCCCAAACTCAAAAACGTAATCTGATTACTTTCCCCTTAAGAGGCATTAGAAGAAGTAAAAATAATACAAAAGGGCCCATCAAACAAATTTGGTGTGTCATCATAATAGTGGTCTCTGACTAATTCAGGTGGAACAACCTTAAACTTGCACCTTTCTTCAGTACTGAATTGAATGTCATTGAGAATACAGAAAGGTGTTAATGTATTTTTTTGCAAACATCCTTCCTGAATTTAAAAGTAATTTACGCTACCTACGTTTTCAAAAGTATTTGTAATCTGATTACAATATTTTTGCTGGTAATGTACCGTACCGGAGTACTGTTCGTTTTTTTGTACTCAAGCTAGCTAACAGTAACAAGCTACATTGTTAGGTAACGTTAACTAGCTGACCAACTTGTCAAAAGGCGTGACTAAAGTTGGGTATAGTCAAATAAACTTCGCATATTTACACATTTATATTTAATCACTAAAAATAGTCTGGCTACTAACATCTGATGGTGTGAAATGACGATTTTGGCCTCTTCTCAAAGCTCTCTCCGAGCTTCAAAACATGTTCTTCTTTGTCCAAGAGCGGATTTGTACTCCCATTCATGACTCTGCTGGAAGTTTAATATTCACATTTATTTAAATTATGCTGCGTTAAAAAATTGAATGATGATTAGATACTTTAGCTAGCTGTGCAGCTAGCTAAGATTTTTCGCGAAACAATCCATACGTCACATGACCACTCCTTTTCCTGTTTTGTTCCAGTGCTGAAATGTCACCGATAGGATCTGAACACCATAATTGGGTTGACCCCTAAATAAACACCCACAAATCAGCATATTTAGTACATTAGAATTAGTAACAATGTATTATTATCTATTAGCATAATAATACGAATTTCCCTCATACGAATAAGTACAACGTTTTTACTGACTGATATAAACAGGCCGGAATCATCGTAACCAAACACTGTTCCCACACGGACGAAGAAGACTACATGCCACACGAGAAATCTTAGAACATTTCTGGACATAAACAATGTATGTGGAAATATTCCCTGCATTTTCATTAAGTCTATCACTATAATGTGTTAGTACCATCCATTAACATTAGCTGGATAATTTAATATGGATTGGTGAAATAATAGATTTGAGGATGTCAAGGACGTGCTGCTATAAGCTACTATCGTAAACTACAGTAGTGCAAGTTATGGCACTATCAAAGCAAGACGACACCTCCAATGTTGGGTTGCCATGTCTTATCCCACCTGTCCAAAGAAAAACATGTACTGGCAGGAATTTGAATGAGAAAGAAATGGAGAAACGGGCAGGTGACCAGACTTTGGTGTCTGACTTCAAGCAGATGAAGTTGGAAAAGGAGGCACAGAAAAACTGGGACTTGTTTTACAAAAGGAACACAACACACTTTTTCAAGGATAGGCATTGGACCACCAGAGAGTTTGAAGAACTGAAAGTGTGCCTTGAGGTAAGAAGATGGCATAGGAAGTTGTTAGGTTCCCTACTAGGGGTGCATCCCAATACATTTCTTTCTCTCAGTTTGAAGTCCAGAAGCTGGTCCTGCTTGAAGCTGGCTGTGGGGTTGGGAACTTCATCTTCCCACTACTGGAGGAAGACCTTAACATCTTTGTCTATGCCTGTGACTTCTCACCACGAGCTGTGGAGTTTGTGAAGGTAAGAAGATGTACCACTGATGATCCAGAGCCAGTGGGACTTTTAACAAAACAACACTGATATCCAGTGTCATTTTCATTTTGTCCTCAGGAACACTCCCTGTACTGCACTGAGCGCTGCAGTGTGTTCCAGTGTGACCTGACAAAGGATGACCTGAGGGGTAATGTCCCAGTGGGCAGTGTGGATGTGGCCACACTCATATTTGTCCTCTCAGCTATCCACCCAAACAAGATGCAGCAGGCTCTGGACAACATTTACAGGGTGAGACAGGGCTGAGGAAAAGGATGAAACTGCAGTAAACACTTTAAACACCCTCAAAATAACTTGGGACTGAATTGACGTTCTCTGTGTCAGGTTCTGAAGCCAGGGGGCATCATTCTGTTTAGGGACTATGGCCTGTATGACCACGCCATGATGAGGTTTAAGGCGGGAAACAAACTGGGAGAGAACTTCTACGTCAGACAGGATGGCACCAGGTCTTATTTCTTTTCCAAAGGTCAGTCCATTCCTCTTTCTCTTTCCTCTCCTACATTTTCCCTCAGTAGTTATTTTATGTTTTTTGTCTTTATTGTCTTTTCGAATTACGCCCAGAAGTCTCTTCTATGGGACTCACTGTTTATACATTTTTAATCTTGATTATTGTCTAATCTTGATTATCCTCCAGTGCTGCAAGGAAAGACCTAGTTAAACAGCAGCTGGCCAAGAACAGAGCGGCACGTTTTGCTCTTAATTGTAATCAGAGGGATGATATAAATCCTATACATGCCAGTCTCTCTTGGCTAAGAGTTGAGGAGAGACTGACTGCATCACTTCTTCTTTTTCTAAGAAATATTAATGTATTGAAAATTCCAAATTATTTGCATAGTCAACTTACAGACAGCTCTGACACACACACACACACACACACACACACACTTACCCCACCTGACATGTGACCAGGGTTCTTTTCACAGTCCCCAAATCCAGAACAAATTCAAGAAAGCGTACAGTATTATATAGAGCCATTATTGCATGGAACTCCGTTTCTTCTCATATTGCTCAAATAAACAGCAAATCTGGTTTAAAAAACAGATAATGCAACCTTTCCCCTATTTGACTGAGTTTGTGTGTATGCATTGATATGTAGGCTACGTGTGCCTTTATTTATTTTAAATGTAGTTCTGCCCTTGAGCTGTTCTTGTCTATTAATGTTCTGTATTATTTCATGTTTTGTGTGGAGCCCAGGAAGAGTAGCTGCTGCTTTTGCAACAGCTAATGGGGATCCTAATAAAATACCAAATCTGAACTGTCTGTGTTTCAGAGCTCCTAGCAGACCTGTTCAGAGGGGCGGGGTTCGAGAGTGTAACCAATGAGTACGTGCTACGAGAAACGGTCAATAAGAAGGAGGGGCTTTGTGTGCCCAGGGTGTTCCTTCAAAGCAAGTTCCGAAGGCCAGACCAATTACAGGGCTCCTGAAGTCCCTTTCCTCAACAAATGCTTGAAACCTTTAAAGGCACAAATGGACTGAGACCTTCATATATGAATGGACATCATTGGACAAAAGCCTACACTGCTGTATTGCTGATTAAGTGCTGTTTGTTTGATTATGCTTTTTTATTAATAAAACTGGTAGAAAAAATACCCAATTGTCATACTTGAGTAAAAGTAAAGATACCTTAATAGAAAATGACTCAGGTATAAGTCACCCACTAAAATACTACTTGAGTAAAAGTCAAAAATGGTGTGGTTTTAAATAGTAAATCAAAAGTAAATGTAATTGCTAAAATATACTTAAGTATCAAAAGTAAAAGTAAATGCTATTCATCATTTCAAATACCTTATATTAAGCAAACCAGAAAGCACAATTGATGTTTTATTTACTGATAGCCAGGGGCACACTCCAACACAGACATAATTTACAAACAAAGTATTTGTGTTTAGTGAAGTCTGCCAGATCAGAGGCAGTAGTGATGACTGTGTTCTCTTGATAAGTATGTCAATTTGACAAATGTCCTATCATGCTAAGCATTTGAAATGTAATGAGTACTTTTGTGTGTCAGGGAAAATGTATAGGAGTAAAAAGTACATATTTTCTTTAGAAATGTAAAAAATTGAAGTTGGAAAGTACAAATACTCCAAAAAACTACTTAAGTAGTACTTCAAAGTATTTGTACTTTACACCAGTGATACAACTATATGTGTATATGATGGAGAATTTCTTAGAGAGAAAGGTTTGGTTGTATAGTTTCGGAGTAGTTAAAGTTCCAATACTATTTTTTGCTGCCAACTTTTCCAATCATGTAACACATTTACTTTACCACAAGGGGGCAACAAAACCTGTAAAAAAAATATGTAACATCAAATGCTCCTTGGTTAGTCGAAATGTCTCATTTTTTTATCCTGCTCAATTTGTTTTATATTTCCAGGTGATCATGTTTACCTAGCATTCATACACAATGTGCATAGTTGGCAAACCCATGTTGACTTGTAAAAATGTAAAAGTGATGTTTTAATGTAGATATCTTGCACCTAACAATCTGGTGGACAGATGCATGTAACATATCTGACACAATTATGCAAGATTTGACTTCTTGGTGTCTGAGATTCTGCACCTAATGATTCTGAGTGGGCAGGATTTGTTTTAGTGCAACAGTAACAGATCCTGAGATGTTTAAGTTACCACTACGAGAATAACTCTACTTTTATGTCTTTATGCACTGAACAACGAGAATCTGGATTAGATTTTGAGACCACCTCTTTTTATTCTGTCCCCCCTCCAAATCCACCCTTCTGTGACACCACAAAGTGACCCCTGACCCTGTAGTAGGTTGAGTCAGCAGCAAGCAACTGAATTTTTAATCACATGTAACCTTTTCAAAAACCTCTACAGGTGCTTATCCTGTCTGGGCGTGTGCGTATGTGCAGGTGCACGTGCAGGTTTTTTGTGTGTATTTTTTCATGTGGAACTGAACCCACCACGCGTTTGCCCTTTCCAGCAGTGGACTGGGTCAGTGTGGGTTTGTGCCATGTCACCTTTGGGAGATGAGACAAGGGAACACCTTTCATTTCTCTCACATCATCAGGAACGTGAGGGAAGCTGGATCCACAGTACATGAGGAGTGTGACATTCAGTGAAATGCCACAACCCCACCAGACACTGTCTGCTGACACTTGGGGCTCAAAGGTTCCCTTCTGGCTTTTTATAGCCTGTTCTGGGTTTACTTATTCAGTAGATAATGGCAAAGCACTGCTGTTTTAAAAGGGTTCTTTATATCACCAGGTAGGTTCACGTAGGTCTGGGCATCCTTTCAGCAACCCAGAACCAAAGTGTTTACAATGACGGCCTACCCCGGCTAAACCTGGGCCAATTGTGCGCCGCACTATGGGGCTCCCAATCACAGCCGGATGTGATTCAGCCTGGAATCAAACCAGGGACTGTAGTGACAACCTTTAGCACTGAGGTGCAGTGCCATAGACTGCTGCACCACTCGGGAGCCCATGTTAATATCTGTCCACAAGAGATTAGTCTGAGAAAGGCTTTGCACAGTTTCACTGACATTTGTATAGAAATGGGGTTGATTTATAGATCAGATAATCAGTGCAGTGCCAGGTCAGACCGACCCTACCCACTGGGTACAGAACTCAATTCAACGTCTATTCCACGTTCAATGAATATAGTACATATCTATCAGCGTTGTCCGTTCTACACAATCCATCTCCCTCCTCAATGTTCTGAATGTTCCACCCTACTAAACAGGACCATGCCATGATCCGCCTCTCTTATATTGCTGTGTCTTTTCCTTTATAGAGAGGGCACTTCCTGTAGAAAAGACTCTCGCACAGGCACAGGCTCCGGCTGAGGTCAGCTCTGCTCCACAAGAGCTCATAGCCTTCTAGTACTCTATATCTGGAGGGGTTTGACATATCCTGTTATTCAGACTAATTCCATTGGGTGGACAACATGCTGACTGCTGTAGATGACCTTGTGCTTTTGATAGTAGTTACAGTGATGTAATGTGGGAAGCTATAGGCTTGTGAGATAAGGTTAGTACACCGTTTCCTCTATAATTACCTAGGAAGGGATCTTAATGATATTGACTTATATTGTTTTCAGTAAAATAAATAAATACATGTGTTCACAGTCCTAGATGTGACTTTTTGGGGATTATGGTTTTAAAAAAGTATTGGAGAAACACTGTTGTCTATGTAGTTATGAATGCCTATTGAAATACTAATCCTGATTTCACATTGGTTCTTGATATACTGCATACTCCCACTCCCCGCCTGATCACTGCCATCCTACTGGGCTGTATACAATATATGTGATCCTCCTAAATGAGGCATGTTATTCTCTGTCGGTGAATGGGTAGCGGATGTTTTCCAAGACGGTTTTCCAAACGGGACACGACCCAATCAGATTGGAGCGCTGTGGGAAAAGTCATTGAGGTTTTCCTGACTGGTTGATCTGCTTCCTCCTGTCGTTGTGTCTCGTTATTAACACTGTCAGTGAACTGGAGTTCTGACAGGCCCGCTCTAGCTGCTCTGTCCGATGGCTTTAAGGTGAGCAGCCAGACAGTCTGAGTTACATAACTGTCAAAACAATCACCCCCCTCAATCTGCCTGTCTGCTTGCCAGCCATCCTCTGCTTCTCTCTTTTCCCCTCTGATGGGCATGGGGAATGAAAACAAGGGTGTCTGGATGTGGGTATGAGAGAGGGAGAGAAAGAGAGAGCGATAGAAGGAGTAAGTAGGCCCCTGTGTTTGTGTTGACTGTACCTGTGTGAATACAAGTCCAAGAGGTGTGTGTTTGTGTTGACTGTACCTGTTTGAATACAGGTCCAAGAGGTGTGTGTTTGTGTTGACTGTACCTGTGTGAATACAGGTCCAAGAGGTGTGTGTTTGTGTTGACTGTACCTGTGTGAATACAGGTCCAAGAGGTGTGTGTTTGTGTTGACTGTACCTGTGTGAATACAGGTCCAAGAGGTGTGTGTTTGTGTTGACTGTACCTGTGTGAATACAGGTCCAAGAGGTGTGTGTGTTGACTGTACCTGTGTGAATACAGGTCCAAGAGGTGTGTGTTTGTGTTGACTGTACCTGTGTGAATACAGGTCCAAGAGGTGTGTGTTTGTGTTGACTGTACCTGTGTGAATACAGGTCCAAGAGGTGTGTGTTTGTGTTGACTGTACCTGTGTGAATACAGGTCCAAGAGGTGTGTGTGTTGACTGTACCTGTGTGAATACAGGTCCAAGAGGTGTGTGTTTGTGTTGACTGTACCTGTGTGAATACAGGTCCAAGAGGTGTGTGTTTGTGTGTGTGGGAGAAAAAGAGGGTGTAATACCTGGATGTAGTCCCACACTGCAGAGATGCTATCCTCCTGTCCTAGCTATGGGAACAGCCCTGTCTGAGTACCCTGAACTTACGTACTGTAGCTCACCTTACTATCCACGGCTGTCTAATCACGCACTGCAGCAACCTCTTATATTCTGAGGTTAACGAACAAAATGGACTGTTGAACAGAACTGTGTCTGAGGATAAGGGTCCTTCACTGATGATGTGAATTGGTGCTATTTGCCTATCTAATCATATTTACTATATCTGGGTCACATGGTGTCTGAATCAGGATGGGACAAACACAGCTAACAAGAAGTGAACCTGATTAGATTGTATGGGCTCAATAGCTTTGATTAGGTCTGTCTTGTCATCATAGTGCACTGCAGTAAAATGACTGGAAATCAAGCATTCTAATGGTAGTTGAATGATAACTGAGCCTTATGTTCTAATGTCAAGCAATAGCACTGATATGTGTCATTCAAAGCCTCTGTCGCTTCACAAGCTCTTTATAACATTACCACCTACACATTACATTTACATATCGGGCATTCCATTACCTTAGATTGAGAGAAAGTGAGATTTAAAAAGATTTAGATCAAAAAATGTCCATGAAAAAAGGGGACAGTTCCACTCAGATGTAAAACAATCCCAAATGAGTCCTGTCTAACATGATTGGTGTGGGTTTTTACACAACAGCATCTCAACTTCTGAAACACAGATCATGTTGCTTTAAATAATGCATTTTAATATGATTTTAGAACATAAATGTGCCTTATTATGGGTATAATTTCAACGTGAAGGAATTGTTATAAAAAGCTGGAAGCTATAAATCAATATAACATAAGGTTTTGATTATATAGGCCATTTCCCATTCTGATATTACTTGGGGTGAGTATTTATCTCCAACTGACGTGCATGATACCATATGAATATAATTCTAGATCTATGAATGATACATCATCAGATTGTTCTTGAACTCTATTTCTTTGAATCCAGACCTAACAGACCAACATCGCATGTTTAATCTATAAGACCCCCCCCCCCCCATTCATTTACTGTATCATGCATTGCTTATGGTGCTACGCTGCTCAGCACTGGGCTACTTATGTTATGAGTACACAGTATATGGTATCTGAGAATTGGAAAAAGTGAGTCTAGAATAGAGAGTATCTGGTATTTTGGAGTTGACTAATACAAAGAGGGTATCTGGTTGGGTTTGGCTAACTGGCATTTGTGGAATGCAGGGGAACTGAATATCTGAGGGTATTCATTAAATACCAATACCATTCATTATTATCTGAAATCTGGAACATTTTATTGTGGGAATAAATATATATTAATGACATTTATAAAAAAATGTATTGAGCTTCCCAAATTGTATATTCAGCGTGTTATAACTGTTTTACCACACATTAAGTAGTCTCTGGTGGTACATACATCTATAAATGCATCGGTTTGGGACAGCAGAAGGGGCGTAACGTTACGCTGTAGATACTCGTACACAAGTCATTTCATCATCACTTGCTCAGTGTATTGGACGCAGACAGAGCGCTGCTCAGTCAATTGACATACATGACGATTATCACTCTTTTGTCTTTCAATTACCTGTATATCGCCTTGATTATACATATTTCAAAAATCGTTTTTATCATTGCCAACGTTGCAGTGTGATTGAGAGTGTTCTGGAAATTCCTGTGTCGCTGTTAGAGCGTCTCTTGGAAATTGGCTTTGTTCGCTCCGACAGCACACAGCTTTATCATCCAGAATGGACCATTTGGAGAAGGAAAATAGGTCTGACGAAGATTCGGAATACGAAGAAGAGGAGGTGGACCCTAGAATTCAGGTACGTTATAATAACAATTGCTCTTTGTTTCAATTGAGACTAACTAATCAATTCATTTAACTGCATTTGATACGTTCACCATCCAATGGACATTTTAAGAGTATGTATTATCACTGGCAGAAAGTCTGCCTGATTTGGGGTCAAATTGTTTAAAAAAATAAATAATTTATTGATTTATCAAGAGTGTCTGTCTACCTTGAACAAAATGTCTGTATTGTACCTGACCTAGTTGCGATGTAGGCCTACTGGTTATGTTTATGATGGGCTATGTTTTAGCCAACCTTGTTTTTGATTTAATGGAATGCATGGGAGGTAAGGCCTGACACTCAAATAGCATGTTCATCTGAATATACCTTCTGCTGTGTATTAGGCTATTCATTGGTTGAAAAATAACACTGTTTAACCTTAAAAGCTATGTGCATTTAATATATCCATAAATCAAGATAGTAGCTGATTCTTGTGTTCGTTCAAACCATCACTCTGGCTAACTTCTATTGTTCAGTCTAGTATGTCATAGAAGTGTAACACATTACAAATGTTGCAGACTTCCCAGATACTGTACTACATTCCTTTCTCTTGGTGTTGCTCAATATTGTCCTTTGCTCTCTTTCTTACAGGGAGAACTGGAGAAACTCAACCAGTCTACAGACGACATCAACAGATGTGAGACACAACTGGAGGTAAAACAGTACACACACACACACACACACACACACACACACACACACACACACACACACACACACACACACACACACACACACACACACACACACACACACACGTTCAAGTTTGACATACATTTTCCCTCCTAAGTGCACCACATGGCTGACACTGATCGACAATTACAAGGTGACCCACTATCAAATAATTCCTTTCAACCATTAGACATTGACCTCTGCATATGAAAGATGATCTGTTCAGGTCATTGAGGTGGTTTATGTTGCAGAATGTTGATCTTTGGATGCTGTTAAATGTCAGTAAAGTGGTAGCGCACGGCGCTGTCAGTCACATACCTTTTTGGAACTGTATTAAGGTAAAAGTGTCTTTAGGAAATCCGTTTGGGTGAAAGGAGCCATTCAGTCTATAAAATACCTGTCATTTCTAATGTTTACTGGATCCTCACCGCCTTGAGCAGCATAAAGTGTCAATAACTTAAAGTACAATGTTTCCATTGATCTTGAGGTTCAATGAGTGCTTGTGGAATATTTACTTGTTTTTCGAGTTCCGATTATACCCCTTCTGTGTTGTTGTTGAGTCAGAGGATCATGGTCGAATCTGTTTATTTGTAGACCCAGTTTGATGTGGTCTCTCAGTGCACAGCTGTCTGCCGTTGGATTCAACGGTGCGCCAATCGGGGAAGCGTCTCTATGAGACATGGACGTGAGTCCTTACCGGTGGCTCCACCAATCTGTAAACAAAATGAATGTCTCAAAATATCAGATAAAGGCCTCTGTGGGAACCCTTTGCATCAGACACACAAACCAAATATTATCCAGGATGGTTTGTTTCTGAGAGCACGGATTGATGTCCAACCTTTTTTTGAATGCATTTGACTTTAAAGGGGATTAACACACAGATGTACTGATTCACCATTTCTTAAACCACCTCTCAGGTACATACCCGAGGGAAGTAGGGGTACTGAGGGTGCTGCAGCACCCCCTAAAAAAATCGGAGTTAAATGTTAAAGGAAGAAATCTTAACTACTGCTCCGTGCAGATTTGGCAGAGCTTCTGGTGTTGGTGGAGTCAGGCGGATCGCCAGCAGCAGAGCCCAGTGGATGTAGGCCTGTCATCATGCCCTGGTAATGGACCATTGGCAGTAGGGTTTATTGATCATGTCAAGCAGCACGTGTGACTGCTTTTGTGACAAGGGGAAAAGCAGAACAATGACTGTAGTTCCATAACATCTGTGAGCATTTTTTTATAGCATTCTGAGGCCTTTTATTAATATCAATATCAACATCCAAGTGGAATAAGCTGTAGCTGGGTAAAGGGCAATACAGTTACACAAATGGATTGGATTGAATTCGAGTATTTTTAGGTTTACCACTGTGTGTTTTAGATGGTGTTCAGTGTATGAGGAGGCTGTGACAGAGGAGATGAAATGCGTCACAAAAGCAACGCTCTGCTCGACCCTGATGTGTGAGGGACGGAGAGACTGCACTGTACTGTAACCTCTGAGGTGTGAGGGACGGAGAGACTGCACTGTACTGTAACCTCTGAGGTGTGAGGGACGGAGAGACTGCACTGTACTGTAACCTCTGAGGTGTGAGGGACGGAGAGACTGCACTGTACTGTAACCTCTGAGGTGTGAGGGACAGAGAGACTGCACTGTACTGTAACCTCTGAGGTGTGAGGGACGGAGAGACTGCACTGTACTGTAACCTCTGAGGTGTGAGGGACGGAGAGACTGCACTGTACTGTAACCTCTGAGGTGTGAGGGACGGAGAGACTGCACTGTACTGTAACCTCTGAGGTGTGAGGGACGGAGAGACTGCACTGTACTGTAACCTCTGAGGTGTGAGGGACGGAGAGACTGCACTGTACTGTAACCTCTGAGGTGTGAGGGACGGAGAGACTGCACTGTACTGTAACCTCTGAGGTGTGAGGGACGGAGAGACTGCACTGTACTGTAACCTCTGAGGCGTGAGGGACGGAGAGACTGCACTGTACTGTAACCTCTGAGGTGTGAGGGACAGAGAGACTGCACTGTAACCTCTGAGGTGTGAGGGACAGAGAGACTGCACTGTACTGTAACCTCTGAGGTGTGAGGGACAGAGAGACTGCACTGTACTGTAACCTCTGAGGTGTGAGGGACAGAGAGACTGCACTGTACTGTAACCTCTGAGGTGTGAGAGACAGAGAGACTGCACTGTGCTGTAACCTCTGAGGTGTGAGGGACAGAGAGACTGTACTGTAACCTCTGAGGTGTGAGGGACAGAGAGACTGTACTGTAACCTCTGAGGTGTGAGGGACAGAGAGACTGCACTGTGCTGTAACCTCTGAGGTGTGAGGGACAGAGAGACTGTACTGTAACCTCTGAGGTGTGAGGGACAAAGAGACTGCACTGCACTGTAACCTCTGAGGTGTGAGGGACAGAGAGACTGTACTGTAACCTCTGAGGTGTGAGGGACAGAGAGACTGCACTGCACTGTAACCTCTGCTGTATCAGCTATTGGAGAAAAAGAGGGAGATGGTGGAAATGAGAACAGAAAAAAAGGGGATAGAGTAGAGGGAGAGAGTGGGGGAGGAAATGCATTACGAGGAGAGATGGAGCATCCTCCTATGCAGGAGGTTGGGTGGCTGTTTTTCTCTCCAGGATGGCAGGTATCTGATAACCGCGGCAGAATTCCAGTCTGACAGAGTACAGTAAACAAACATGTTGGGCCAGCTGAACAGCAAGTACCAAGGTGTAGGAAATGGCAAACAGTGGTGGTGGAGCCATCACTGTATTTGGTTCCTTGATCTGCATACACACGGAATGGGAAGGAGCTAGGGTTCAGGGGCTAGGGTTCAGGGGCTAGGGTTCAGGGGCTAGGGGTTGTTTTCGGACATGGTGTTTGTCCTCAGATGCCAGCTTGTTGCAGGATGAGTGATGATGTCACAGGAAGTGTGTGTCCCTGCCCTGTTCTCACTATTGGCCTTCTATCCCTCAGATTTGAAATGGTAATAGGAAGGATATCTTAGTCCAGAACACTAGTGCAGATTCATATAAAGTCTCTTTACATATTTAACCTTTCAAAGAATTGAAAAAAGTCCAATAAACTTATTGCATAAGTGCAATATATTTTTTCCACACTGACATCTCCAGGAATCTGTTTTCATGCTTGTTTTTGTTTTCTGTCCACCATCATGTCTCCTTCTGGACGTCACACTTGAACCCACTTGTTTGTTCTCAGAAAAATCTCCTCTGCTTTTATCTAAAACGGTTTCAAGGCGAGTTCATGTTTTGGACTAGATTAGATGAGGTTTGATATGATTGAATGGAGGCCTGTTATTGGCTTTATCAGCATGCTGTGCTGGGGGCTTTTACATCTGACCACCATGACGGATGAATAAACATTAACAGGAGCTGATGGTGTGTCGCATAAAAGGCTATTTCCTATGATCATTTCCATATGGCCATTTCTTTGTTAATTGCCTGTTTGCTTCTGTCTGAAGGTTACATTGACATCGCTGCCCCTGTTAACTTGATAACAGACTAATGCAATTTTAGGACACTGGCCTTTTCAATTCTTATAATCGAAAGAGGGGGAGCCCCGACTCGTACATCAAAATGTATTTAATTACCTTAAGAGTCTGACTGAATACTCTGGTTTTGTGAAATCCTGTTGCGTCTAACTTAATATTTGCTGTCAATTGTTAACTGCGGTTGGTTAAACGGTTAAGAACAATGACGTAAGGATGTCATCGCCTTAACATCGAGATGAGTGTTGAGTCTTCTATGACCTTTGTGAACATTCATAGCAAACAAAGTGTTGGAAGTTCACTAGAGTCCTAGTTAACCCTTTCTCCCTGTTTCTCTCCAGGATGCCAGGCAGAAGTTCCGCACAGTGCTGGTTGAGGCCACGGTGAAGCTGGATGAGCTGGTCAAGAAGATTGGGAAGGCGGTGGAGGAGTCCAAACCCTACTGGGAGGCCCGGAGAGTGGCCAGACAGGTGAGATACCACTGGGTGGATAGGGGGACTACGGGCTGGGATTCTCTGCTCATATTGTTCTAAGAAACAGTCCAAAATCTTTTATTTATTGGAAACGCTTTATTTGCCTAGTTCACATTCTATTTGCCTAGTTCACATTCTATTTGCCTAGTTCACATTCTATTTGCCTAGTTCACATTCTATTTGCCTAGTTTAATTGAGATTCATTACAACCAGCCCCATTGCATACTCTTTGATACCAGGTTGACTACCACATCATTTCTAAATACTGGGGGGGGGGGGAGTGGCTCTTTGTGAAGCTGTGATCTTGGTTCCCTTTTCTGCAAAGCCGTAGTTATTGTTAGAGGAGAGCTGCTTCCGCCTGCTCATCTAGATAAGAGCCCTGCAGCTGTAAACAGTCAGAGAGGAATCGCTGGGACCAAACCAGACGTGAAAAGGTTTTTAAAGGCCAACCGTTCTTCACTTCTTCTTTTATTTTGTTCCCTGTGGTGTTCTTGGTTCTGCTTTGTTCCTCTCATTCAGGCAACCTCTATATGGCTCCTTAATGAGAATGCAGCTTTGTGAGGTTGTGATTTACAGTGGGGCAAAAAAGTATTTAGTCAGCCACCAATTGTGCAAGTTCTCCCACTTAAAAAGGTGAGAGAGGCCTGTAATTTTCATCATAGGTACACTTCAACTATAACAGACAAAATGAGAAAAAAAATCCAGAAACTCACATTGTAGGACTTTTAATGAATTTATTTGCAAATTATGGTGGAAAATAAGTAGTTTAATTTTAAAACATTTATCTTACAAAGGAGTTGTTTAATCTAACTGCTTAATTATTTATCTGTACATGGAATTGTATTTGTTTTTTTAACCATTTTTATCTAATCTTTACAAGATAATGTCACCGGCACTATCTGATGTGTGGAGACATTTCACTGCAGCTAAAGTAGAAGGAAAAGCTGTGTACATTTGCAAATATTGCGGCAAATCATATGTGAAGAATGCAAAAAAGATACAGAATCATCTGGCCACGTGCATAAAGTTCCATCAGCACTCACAACAAGCAACCTCTGACAAAAGTCCCTCTACTTCTATTTGAGGTGAAAATGATGAATCAGACACCTTATCGATAGCAACACCTCATAGTCCTCCTCAAATGAGAAGTTTTTTTGACTCAATGGAGGAATGTAGTCAGAGAAATGCTGATGAATGTCTTGTTCAAGCTGGGTATGCAACTGGTTCACCTCTGATGCTCACAGGCAATGTGTATTGGAAGAGATTTCTGAATGTTCTTCGCCCAGCATTCACCCCTCCACCCAGACGTGCTTTATCTACTAATTTGCTGGATGCAGATTTCAACAGAGTTCAATTGAAGGTCAAGCAAATCATAGAGAAAGCAGACTGAATTGCAATCATCTCTGATAGGTGGTCGGATTTGCGTGGGCAAGGAATAATTAACTACATCATCTCCACCCCACACCCAGTATTCTACAAGAGCACAGACACAAGGGACAACAGACACACCAGTCTCTACATTGCAGATGAGCTGAAGGCAGTCAACAATGACCTTGTACCACAGAAGGTATTTGCACTGGTGACAGACAATGCTGCGAACATGAAGGCTGCTTGGTCTAAAGTGGAGGAGTCCTACCCTCACATCACACCCATCCCGTCTGATGTTCAGACTCTGCTTGCAGAAGTAAGAGAAGAAATCCGTACTGCCCTGCCTACTTCAGTGTTGCTCCAAGCAGAGGAAACTGCAGTTCTGAAATACATCAAAAAGCGTGAAGACTTCTGCTTGAAGCCCATACATGCCGCAGCGTACATGTTGGACCCCAAGTATGCTGGCAAGAGCATCCTGTCTGGTGCAGAGATCAAAAAGGCCTATGGTGTCATCACTACCGTGTCTCACCACCTTGGCCTGGATGAGGGCAAGGTTCTTGGCAGTCTGGCGAAGGACACTTCCAAGCTTCCAAAACTTTGAGGCTTTTTGAGTCTGACAACGAGCCATCCTCAACATGGTTGGAAAGTGACAGTGAAGATGAGGCCTCAGAGTCATATGTTCAAGAGGTGGTCCAGGGAGAAGCCTGAGAGGAAGACAACCAAAGCTTTAGATTCTAGACTATCATTTTACAGATGTATGTTGAAAATGTTTTTGGGAGATGCGATGGATCATTAGGGATCATTCAATATTCCCTTTTGTTGTTCAGTGAAATCATCCCATGTGAAGAGTCAGCTCATTTAATTAAAGTTCAATTCGTAACTAAATTGTTTTTTATTTCTATTGGAAGGATTTAATCATTTGCAATTATGTGTCACGGCCGTCGTCAGGGCGTGACAGTATCCCTGAACCTATAGGGGAGGGTCTGGGTGGGCATCTATCCACGGTGGCGCTGCGGGAGCCAGACTGGGGACCCTCGTTGCGGGCCCCAGACTGGGAACCCTCGTTGCGGATCCCGGACTGTGGATCATCACTGATGGGAGGAGACGTATAGGCAGCCTGGTTCTGGGAGCAGGCACAGGATGAACCGGGCTGTGGGGGAGCACTGGAGATCTGGTGCTTAACACGTGCACCTCTCCTTTTGGCTGAATGCCCACTTTAGCCCGGCACGGTGCAGAGCGCAGGCATAGGACGCACTGAGCAGTCGCAGCGCACCGGAGACACAGTGCGCAGAGCCGGCGCAGGATACACTGGGCCGAAACGGCGCACCGGAGACCAAGAGCGCTGAGCTGGCACAATCCGCCCTGGCTGGATGCCCATTCTTGCGTGGCACTTGCGGAGAGCTGGCTCCGAGCGCACCGGGCTGTGCATGCGCACCGGAGACACCGTGCGCTTTCCCGAATAACAAGGTGCCTGCCCTGTCACTCGCTCCCCACGGTAAGCACGGGGAGTTGGCTCAGGTCTATAACCCGACTACCAATCTTCCCGTGTGCCCCCCCCAACATTTTTGGGGGGGCTGCCTCTCGTGCCTGCTTCGATGGTTTGCCTCCTCATATCGCCACCGCTCCTCCTTCACTGCCTTTACTTCCTCCTTTGGACGGCGATACTCCCCAGCCTGCCTCCAGGATCCCTTACCGTCCAGGATCTCCTCTTATGTCCAGGAGTCCCTTTCTCCACGCTGCTTGGTCCTTTGTTGGTGGGACATTCTGTCACGGCCGTCGTTAAAGGAAGACCAAAACGCAGCGTGGTGAGCGTACATTTCTTTTTATTTAAGATAAATGTCGCCAACAAAACAACAAATAACAAAAACGACCGTGACACTTACAGTGCCTTGCGAAAGTATTCGGCCCCCTTGAACTTTGCGACCTTTTGCCACATTTCAGGCTTCAAACATAAAGATATAAAACTGCATTTTTTTGTGAAGAATCAACAACAAGTGGGACACAATCATGAAGTGGAACGACATTTATTGGATATTTCAAACCTTTTTAACAAATCAAAAACTGAAAAATTGGGCGTGCAAAATTATTCAGCCCCCTTAAGTTAATACTTTGTAGCGCCACCTTTTGCTGCGATTACAGCTGTAAGTCGCTTTGGGTATGTCTCTATCAGTTTTGCACATCGAGAGACTGAAATTTTTTCCCATTCCTCCTTGCAAAACAGCTCGAGCTCAGTGAGGTTGGATGGAGAGCATTTGTGAACAGCAGTTTTCAGTTCTTTCCACAGATTCTCGATTGGTCTGGACTTTGACTTGGCCATTCTAACACCTGGATATATTTATTTTTGAACCATTCCATTGTAGATTTTGCTTTATGTTTTGGATCATTGTCTTGTTGGAAGACAAATCTGCGTCCCAGTCTCAGGTCTTTTGCAGACTCCATCAGGTTTTCTTCCAGAATGGTCCTGTATTTGGCTCCATCCATCTTCCCATCAATATTTTAACCATCTTCCCTGTCCCTGCTGAAGAAAAGCAGGCCCAAACCATGATGCTGCCACCACCATGTTTGACAGTGGGGATGTTGGGTTCAGGGTGATGAGCTGTGTTGCTTTTACGCCAAACATAACGTTTTGCATTGTTGCCAAAAAGTTCAATTTTGGTTTCATCTGACCAGAGCACCTTCTTCCACATGTTTGGTGTGTCTCCCAGGTGGCTTGTGGCAAACTTTAAACGACACTTTTTATGGATATCTTTAAGAAATGGCTTTCTTCTTGCCACTCTTCCATAAAGGCCAGATTTGTGCAATATACGACTGATTGTTGTCCTATGGACAGAGTCTCCCACCTCAGCTGTAGATCTCTGCAGTTCATCCAGAGTGATCATGGGCCTCTTGGCTGCATCTCTGAATAGTCTTCTCCTTGTATGAGCTGAAAGTTTAGAGGGACGGCCAGGTCTTGGTAGATTTGCAGTGGTCTGATACTCCTTCCATTTCAATATTATCGCTTGCACAGTGCTCCTTGGGATGTTTAAAGCTTGGGAAATCTTTTTGTATCCAAATCCGGCTTTAAACTTCTTCACAACAGTATCTCGGACCTGCCTGGTGTGTTCCTTGTTCTTCATGATGCTCTCTGCGCTTTTAACGGACCTCTGAGACTATCACAGTGCAGGTGCATTCATACGGAGACTTGACTACACACAGGTGGATTGTATTTATCATCATTAGTCATTTAGGTCAACATTGGATCATTCAGAGATCCTCACTGAGCTTCTGGAGAGAGTTTGCTGCACTGAAAGTAAAGAGGCTGAATAATTTTGCACGCCCAATTTTTCAGTTTTTGATTTGTTAAAAAAGTTTGAAATATCCAATAAATGTCGTTCCACTTCCTGATTGTGTCCCACTTGTTGTTGATTCTTCACAAAAAAATACAGTTTTATATCTTTATGTTTGTAGCCTGAAATGTGGCAAAAGGTCGCAAAGTTCAAGGGGGCCGAATACTTTCGCAAGGCACTGTAACAAGGATATAGTGCCCCTAACAAAGTCAACTTCCCACAAACACAAAAGGGAAAAAGGCTGCCTAAGTATGATTCCCAATCAGAGACAACGATAGACAGCTGTCCCTGATTGAGAACCATACCCGGCCAAAACAAAGAAATACAAAAACATAGAAAATAGAACATAGAATGCCCACCCAAACCACACCCTGACCAAATCAAAATAGAGACATGAAAGCTTTCTAATGTCAGGGCTTGACATTATGTCTACTTATGATAATGTTAAAGGTTTATGTTTCTGTCTCCATATGATATGGTAAATATATCCAATGCAAAAAAACATCTACATTTAAATGGTATTAATATTAATTTGCATACATTTCAGTTACTTCCCATAAATTCCCGTTAATTCCCACGGAAAGTTCCCAACCCTGAATATTCCCCAAAATGTGCAACCCTAATTCGAAGGTTGGTTATACTCCCAGAATGTCACAATGGATGGCAGAAATGTCAAGTTATGCATCACTAGATTTGATTTATTACAAGATTAAGGGTTTACTGGTCACATTTCACAAGGTTTGGGTGCCTTATATGGAATACTTAATGACAAAATGGGTCTGTATTGAAAACCCAAGATATTTTTTAGTTGAGCAGTTGCAAATAGACTATGTTTTTCATTGGCACACGAGACACCGGTCTGATTTACGCCGGTCTTAGTGGACTAATCCATTGAGGAGGCCGCTGGGATGGCACGGTCCAAGAATATGGGGATTGTGGCTCAGATGCACAAGGCACGTCACTTTCCAGAATGCTCTCTCTCCAGCCATTTCATGGGTATTCATTGTTTCAGAACTTCATTGTGTGCATTGTTTGCTGTGTCTGTCAATTCCCCATTACATATATCGCCAGTAGTAGTCTACATTTACCGTTAATTCATATAATTTCTAATCTGCAATGTTTGTTTGCGGTAATTTCTGTTAATGCATTGAATATATTTTAATTACAGTCATTTATTGTTCTGATTTTCGGAGTGGATGTGTGAACTCACAAACTATGCTACACTTGTGTACGAGTTTTGTCTATGTATTAATCGTCTTTTGTTTGAAACGCTCCTGTCAACTAAGGATTGACACCTGATTACGCATATTGATAGAAGTAGGACTAATCTACCTGGCCTGCACACAAATATAGGCTCATAACTGTTCCTATAATGAGCTGTGGAGCTTCTCCCAGTAATTATTCTTCACCTCAAACAGCAAGTAAACAAAGTCTATTTTTAGAATCAATTGAGAATGACAAAAGTTCCTCAAAGTATGTGAACAATATTTCCAGCTCTTTCCCTTTCGATAAACACTTGACATGAAAGTGAAAAATGTAAAGCTCTGATCCAGTGGAAATGTCATAAAATACTTGATTACTTCATATCCCAAAAGCACAAAGGGCCTACAGCTGTGTCTGTCCTGAGCTCACTGGTGCGGGAAAATCTGAGGGCCCAGAATATTTTATACAATGTTTCAAGTTTGCTAGCATGAGTTTCTGGGTGACCCAGTTGATAGTTGATACAATGTTTCAAGTTTGTTGCAGACAGGGCATGAGTAGACAATGTGATTTATAGGATATTTATTTTATCAGGATATTTTCTACCTGCAGGCTGCAATGTTAATGTAACTTTTAGATTTTTTTCATTTTCATTTAGATTTAGATAGAATGTAAGATTAACCACAGACAATGATTTTGACATTCAAAGATTTATAAATAAAATTAAACTGTTCCATGAAAATGTGCATATGAAAATCATGACTAGCACGCAGATTGGTAGAAAGGGTAAGATAAATTGGCCCTCCAAATGGAAATGATTGCAGAGTGCTGGTGTAGCCTATTACCGGCAACTTCAGGAGCTTCTGCGAAGTGGGCGCAGCAAGGAAAATATATATATATATTTTTTTCTGGCTAGGCAATCTTGATCTCTGGCTCTCTCTTGAGTCATTTGTGTGTCTTAATTATTTAATCAAACAGTCTGCATCAAACAAGTTCAGTACATATACAGTTGAAGTCAGAAGTTTACATACACGTAGTTGGAGTCATTAAAACTCGCTTTTCAACCACTCCACAAATTTCTTGTTAAAAAACTATAGTTTTGGCATGTCAGTTAGTACATCTACTTTGTGGATGACACAAGTAATTTTTCCAACAATTGTTTACAGAAAGATTATTTAACTTATAATTCACTGTATCACAATTCCAGTGGGTCAGAAGTTTACATACACTAAATTGACTGTGCCTTTAAACAGCTTGGAAAATTCCAGAAAATTATGTTATGGCTTTAGAAGCATCTGTTAGGCTAATTGACATCATTTGAGTCAATTGGAGGTGTACCTGTGGATGTATTTCAAGGCCTATCTTCGAACTCAGTGCCTCTTTGCTTGACCATCATGGGGAAATCTAATGAAATCAGCCAAGACCTTAGAAAAAAAATTGTAGACCTCCACAAGTCTGGTTCATCCTTGGGAGCAATTTCCAAATGCCTGAAGGTACCATTTTCATCTGTACAAACAATAGTACGCAAGTATAAACACCATGGGACCACGCAGCCGTCATACCGCTCAGGAAGGAGACGCGTTGTGTTGCCTAGAGACGAATGTACTTTGGTACGAAAAGTGCAAATACATCACAGAACAACAGCAAAAGACCCTGTGAAGATGCTGGAGGAAACAGGTACAAAAGTATCTGTATCCACAATAAAAACAAGTCCTATATCGACATAACCTGAAAGGCCGCTCAGCAAGGACATACCCACTGCTCCAAAACTGCCATAAAAAAAGCCAGACTACGGTTTGCAACTGTACATGGGGACAAAGATCGTACTTTTTGGAGAAATGTCCTCTGGTCTGATGAAACAAAAATATAACTTTTTGGCCATAATGACCATCGTTATGTTAGGAAGAAAAAGGGGGAGGCTTGCAAGCCGAAGAACACCATCCCAACCGTGAAGCATGGGGGTGGCAGCATCATCAGGGTTGCATTGCTGCAGGAGGGACTGGTGCACTTCACAGAATAGATGGCATCATGTGGAAGGAAACGTATGTGTATATATTGAAGCAACATCTCAAGACCAAGTAAAAGCTTGGTCGCAAATGGGTCTTCCAAAGTTGTGACAATATAGCTTAAGGACAACTAAGTCAAAGTATTGGAGTGGCCATCACAATGCCCTGACCTCAATCCCATAGAGAATTTGTGTACAGAACTGAAAAAGCGAGTGCGAGCAAGAAGGCCTACAAACCTGACTCCAATAGTTACACCAGCTCTGTCAGGAGCAATGGGCCAAATTTCACCCAACTTATTGTGGGAAGCTTGTGAAAGGCTACTCGAAACTTTTGACCCAAATTACACAATTTAAAGGCAATGCTACCAAATACTAATTGAGTGTATGTAAACTTCTGATCCACTGGGAATGTGATGAAAGAAATAAAAGCTGAAATAAATCATTCTCTCTATTATTATTCTGACATTTCACATTGCTAAAATAAAGTGGTAATCCTAACTGACCTAAAACAGGGAATTTTTACTAGGATTAAATGTCAGGAATTGTGAAAAACTGAGTTTAAATGTATTTGGCTAAGGTTTGTGTAAACTTAAGACTTCAACTGTAGTTGATTTTATTAAAACACATAGGGTGTGTGTATATATAGAAAAATGCACGTTTTAAAATTTATTCCAATCAATTGATCGAAAGAAAAGACTAATCTTCGTTGACCAAGATTTTTTGTTGTTGACAGCCCTAGTAGAAATGCATAAAACTAGCTTTAGATGCCCAGGTTATGTCCCCCTCACTTCTAAAACCAAAGTTGCGCCCCTGCATCTGCACCCAGTTATTTCACTGAAAGCAATGGTATGAAGCCATGATGTGTTCAGGGGTTCAATAAGAGTTTGGCACATACATGAGGGATTGAGACTTAACTCTGTGGCTCTTATTTCCAGACTAGGTTGGCAGGTATCTTAATTATGAACAACTGCAGGGCTCTATTGTCTGTCATACTATGCTGAGCTCTGCAACAAGAAGTCAGTGGGACCTGACTGCATAGGGCGATTCTAGGGCACTGGTCTCACATACGAACACACACATACCACACATCACAGGTCTCATCGATTTATGGTGTGGTTGGGAGCATTACAAAGCGGTTGAGGTTGAAATTGGTTAGTGGTGCGGTAAATGGCTGCCTATCTAACATGGTTGAGTTAATCAACCTCACAGTGGTGACTGGAGCAGAGCCCTTCTTAACACAGCAGTACTGAATCAATTATGCAACATAAACACTCTTCCTCTCTTTCCCTATCTTCCGATTCCTCTATACTCTATCTTCCTCTGTCTTCCTCCTCTTCTATTGAAATGTATCTCCACCTCCGTCTCTCCATTCTCCTTCAGTGGGTGAGCATGTACACAACGTTGAACTTGAATCATTGTTTGCCCAGAGAGGTGGAAATTCTCTATCTCTCTGTTTTGTTGAAGTAGCCTACATGAGCAATACATTATCATTTGCTTTAGAAGGTTAATAATAAGGTACACAGGGAGTGGCAGCGCTGTGGAAAAATGCTCTTTGACCATAACTGTTTTGCATAACAAAACAATAGATGGTCACATACCTTAGATGTTGAGAAGACTTGCTAGTATATCCTGAGGTAGTAGGTGTCACAAGTAAAGGTCGGCCGACTAATCGGAATATCCGATTAATTAGGGCCGATTTCAAGTTTTAATAACAATCGGAAATCGTTATTTTTTTGGACAACGATTTGGCCGTTTTTTTTACACCTTTATTTAACTAGGCAAGTCAGTTAAGAACACATTCTTACTTTCAATGACGGCCTAGGAACAGTGCGTTAACTGCCTAGTTCAGGGGCAGAATGACAGATTTTTACCTTGTCAGCTCGGGGGATTCAATCTTGCAACCTTACAGTTATTAACTAGTCCAACGCACTAACCACCTGATTACATTGCACTCCACGAGGAGACTGCCTGTTACGCGAATGCAGTAAGCCAAGGTAAGTTGCTAGCTAGCATTGAACGGTGCGTATCGTTGCTCCAATGTGTACCTAACCATAAACATCAATGCCTTTCTTAAAATCAATACACGTATGTATTGATACACGAAGTATGTATTTTTAAACCTGCATATTTAGCTAAAAGAAATCCAGGTTAGCAGGCAATATTAACTAGGTGAAATTGTGTCACTTCTCTTGCGTTCATAGCACGCAGAGTCAGTGTATATACAACAGTTTGGGCCGCCTAATTTGCCAGCATTTTACGTAATTATGACATAACATTGAAGGTTGTGCAATGTAACAGGAATATTTAGACTTATGGATGCCACCCGTTAGATAAAATACGGAACGGTTCCGTATTTCACTGGAAAAATAAACGTCTTATTTTCGATATGATAGTTTCCGGTTTCGACCATATTAATGACCTAAGGCTCGTATTTCTGTGTGTTATCATGTTATAACTAAGTCTATGATTTGATAGAGCAGTCTGACTGAGCGATGGTAGGCACCAGCAGGCTCGTAAGCATTCATTCACACAGCACTTTTGTGCGTTTGCCAGCAGCTGTTTATGACTTCAAGCCTATCAACTCTCGAGATTAGACTGGTGTAACCGATGTGAAATGGCTAGCTAATTAGCGAGGTGCGCACTAATAGTGTTTCAAACGTCACTCGCTCTGAGACTTGGAGTGGTTGTTCCCGTTGCTCTGCATGGGTAACGCTGCTTCGAGGGTGGCTGTTGTCGTTGTGTTCCTGGTTCGAGTCCAGGTAGGAGCGAGGAGAGGGACGGAAGCTATAATGTTACACTGGCAATACTAAAGTGCCTATAAGAACATCCAATAGTCAAAGGTTAATGAAATACAAATGGTATAGAGGGAAATAGTCCTATAATTCCTATAATAACTACAACCTACAACTTCTTACCTGGGAATATTGAAGACACATGTTAAAAGGAAACACCAGCTTTCATATGTTCTCATGTTCTGAGCAAGGAACTTAAACGTTAGCTTTCTTACATGGCACATATTGCACTTTTACTTTCTTCACCGACACTTTGTTTTTGCATTATTTAAACCAAATTGAACATGTTTCATTATTTATTTGAGGCTAAATTGATTTTATTGATGTATTATATTAAGTTAAAATAAGTGTTCATTCAGTATTGTTGTAATTGTCATTATTACAAAAAAAATAAAAATAAAAATCGGTATCGGCTTTTTATTGGTCCAAGTCAATAATCGGTATCGGCGGTGAAAAATCATAATCGGTCGACCTCTAGTCACAAGTTAATGGTTGACTGCGCTTGTAAGTGGATCAGAGACAGCTTGACTCGGCCAGAAAGCCTGGGTACCCTGCACTTTGACAGCTCCCATTTTTAAAGTAGTGTAAAATGATGAAAAGTGCTTTTCTTATACCTCATGAAATATGTATCGTTTCCTTCTCGTTAACCTCAGCTTTTAAGAGTGTGAATTGACAAAAAGTAGACCAGTCAAAATTTAGAATTGGGATTGGAATTTGGTTTACTTTCTGATCTATCTGGAATTGAAACGGAATTGACCCCAACCCTGGTTAGCATTAAACATTGAAGTCCTATTGTCCTTCCCCCTCGGCTGCCCCATTTTGTCTAGAGAGTAGGTGCAGCTAGTGGGAGGAAAGGTGGAACAATAGAGAGGAGGAGAATGGTGATGGTGATGTGTTGTGGCTGGTGCAAGGTTTGGGCACAGTCTACCTCCCCCCTCTATCTCGCCCCCCTCCCTCTCTCTCGCTCCTGGACGGCCCGTTACCGACAGTGATTATTACCACACAGTGCACAGTCGAGATCGTCTCAGCCACTGGCTGCCTCTGCCGCAGTGTGTCTACAGTTGGGGAAAACGAAGGTGTGACGGATAATGAGAGAGAGGAGGGGAGATGCCTGAGGTCCAGAACAGAGGAGACAGACTGTGGAATGTCTGTGAGTTTAGTTATAAACTGACCTCCGTGATGGCCGTAGATTGAACAGATGTGGGGCTTAGTGGTTTATGGCTGGGGGAGGAAAGCAATGAAAATCCTTCAGGCCTGGAGGAGATCATCCAGTAGATTGGTTGGATTTGAAACAGCTGGAATAGATTCAGACTGGGGGAGAGAGCTGTCTCTAGCTGATGTATGGGATTGTTCTCTGGCTCTGAATCAAGGGCAGATGGATCACAGCTACAAATGAGACTCTATAGGTCCCTGCACATCTTTGTCAGAGGCTGGGGGCTCTAATACATCAACCTGTCACCGTAGTGTCTGGGATAAAGAAAAAGGACTGGGAGAGAGTTTGCAGGAATTGATATGGTCTTGAGTTTTTGTCATACTGTAATCATTGCATTTTATTACAATCCCAACATGCATTCTTGCAGTGCAAGAAGAATGTTGTCATGTCTTGCCCTGGAAAGATACTGGCTCTGGTAGAATAGAGAACCTTGTCCCAGACAGTCTCCTTCACCACCACAGTAACTCAGTTCCATGTATTACAGAACAGCTAGTATATCCCTGAGGGTATAGAGATTGGGTTAAGACAGTTAGTGTCATTTTGTAATCCTGAAAAGTCAAGAGACCATCTGTGGCCTGTCTCTTTCTCTGTCTTTTTCTCTCCTGTGGAGAGAGGTTTTGGCAGGCTTATAGCACAGAGCGGATGAGGGTCATGGGTAGAGGTCGACCGATTATGATTTTTCAACGCCGATACCGATACAGATTATTGGAGGACCATAGAAAGCCGATACCGATTAATCGGCCAATTTTTATATGCACTGCTCAAAAAAAGAAAGGGAACACTAAAATAACACATCCTAGATCTGAATGAGTGAAATATTCTTATTAAATACTTTTTTCTTTACATAGTTGAATGTGCTGACAACAAAATCAGACAAAAATGATCAATGGAAATCAAATGTATCAACCCATGGAGGTCTGAATTTGGAGTCACTCAAAATTAAAGTGGAAAACCACACTACAGGCTGATCCAACTTTGATGTAATGTCCTTAAAACAAGTCAAAATGAGGCTCAGTAGTGTGTGTGGCCTCCACGTGCCTTTATGACCTCCCTACAACGCCTGGGCATGCTCCTGATGAGGTGGTGGATGGTCTCCTGAGGGATCTCCTCCCAGACCTGGACTAAAGCATCCGCCAACTCCTGGACAGTCTGTGGTGCAACGTGGCATTGGTGGATGGAGCGAGACATGATGTCCCAGATGTGCTCAATTGGATTCAGGTCTGGGGAACGGGCGAACCAGTCCACAGCATCAATGCCTTCCTCTTGCAGGAACTGCTGACACACTCCAGCCACATGAGGTCTAGCATTGTCTTGCATTAGGAGGAACCCAGGGCCAACCGCACCAGCATATGGTCTCACAAGGGGTCTGATGATCTCCTCTCGGTACCTAATGGCGAGCACATGGAGGGCTGTGCGGCACCCCAAAGAAATGCCACCCCACACCATGACTGACCCACCGCCAAACCAGTCATGCTGGAGGATGTTGCAGAATGTTCTCCACGGCGTCTCCAGACTGTCACGTCTGTCACATGTGCTCAGTGTGAACCTGCTTTCATCTGTGAAGAGCACAGGGCGCCAGTGGCGAATTTGCCAATCTTGGTGTTCTCTGGCAAATGCCAAATGTCCTGCACGGTTGGGCTGTAAGCACAACCCCCACCTGTGGACGTCGGGCCCTCATACCACCCTAATGGAGTCTGTTTCTGACCATTTGAGCAGACACATGCACATTTGTGGCCTGCTGGAGATCATTTTTCAGGGCACTGGCAGTGCTCCTCCTGCTCCTCCTTGCACAAAGGCGGAGGTAGCGGTCCTGCTGCTGGGTTGTTGCCCTCCTACGGCCTCCTCCACATCTCCTGATGTACTGGTCTGTCTCCTGGTAGCGCCTCCATGCTCTGGACACTACGCTGACAGACACAGCAAACCTTCTTGCCACAGCTCGCATTGATGTGCCATCCTGGAAGAGCTACACTACCTGAGCCACTCTGTCGGTTGTAGACTCCGTCTCATGCTACCACTAGAGTGAAAGCACCGCCAGCATTCAAAAGTGACCAAAACATCAGCCAGGAAGCATAGGAACTGAGAAGTGGTCTGTGGTCACCACCTGCAGAACCACTCCTTTATTGGGGGTGTCTTGCTAAATTGCCCTTAATTCCCACATGTTGTCTATTCCATTTGCACAACAGCATGTGAAATTTATTGTCAATCAGTGTTGCTTCCTAAGTGGACAGTTTGATTTCACAGAAGTGTGATTGACTTGGAGTTACATTGTGTTGTTTAATTGTTCCCTTTATTTTTTTGAGCAGTGTATATATTTGCAATAATCACAATTACAACAATACTGAATGAACACTTTTGTTTTAACTTAATATAATACATAAATAAAAATCAATTTAGTCTCAAATAAATAATGAAACCTGTTCAATTTGGTTTAAATAACGCAAAAACACAGTGTGGGAGAAAAAAGTAAAATATGTGCCATGTAAAAAAGCAAACTTTCAGTTCCTTGCTCAGAACATGAGAACATATGAAAGCTGGTGATTCCTTTTAACATGAGTCTTCAATATTCCCAGGTAAAACGTTTTAGGTTGTAGTTGATAGGCTTGAAGTCATAAACAGGGCTGTGCTTCAAGCATTGGGAAGAGTTGCTGGCAAACGCAGGAAAGTTCTGTTTGAATGAATGCTTACGAACCTGCTGCTGCCTTCCACCGCTCAGTCAGACTGCTCTATCAAATATCAAATCATAGACTTAATTCCAATATAATAAAACACACAGAAATACGAGCCTTAGGTCATTAATATGGTCAAATCCAGAAACTATCATTTCGAAAACAAAACGTTTATTCTTTCAGTGAACTACGGGACCGTTCCGCATTTTATTGAACGGGTGGTATCCCAAGTCTAAATATTGCTGTTAAATTTTACAACATTCAATGTTATGTCATAATTATGTACAATTCTGGCAAATTAATTACGGTTTTTGTTAGGAAGAAATGGTCTTCACACAGTTCGCAACGAGCCAGGCGGCCCAAACTGCTGCATATACCCTGACTCTAGTGACACAAGTTAATATTGTTTGCTAACATGAATTTCTTTTAACTAAATATGCAGGTTTAAAAAAATATACTTGTGTATTAATTTTAAGAAAGGCATTGATGTTTATGGTTCGGTACATTTGTGCAACAACAGTGCTTTTTTTGCGAATGTGCTTGTTAAATCAATCATCACCCGTTTGGTGAAGTAGGCTGTGATTCGCTGATAAATTAACAGGCACCTCATTGATTATTTGCAACGCAGGACAAACTAGTTAAACTAGTAATATCATCAACCATGCGTAGTTAACTAGTGATTATGTTAAGATTGATTGTTTTTTATAAGATAAGTTTAATGCTAGCTAGCAACTTACCTTGGCTCCTTGCTGCACTCGCGTAACAGGTGGTCAGCCTGCCACGCAGTCTCCTCGTGGAGTGCAATGTAATCGGCCATAATTGGTGTCCAAAAATGCAGATTACTGATTGTTATGAAAACTTGAAATCGGCCCTAATTAATCGGCCATGCCGAGGCCATGTCATCGCTACTCTGGACGGTTCTGACTTAGAATATGTGGACAACTACAAATACCTAGGTGTCTGGCTAGACGGTAAACTCTCCTTCCAGACTCACATTAAGCATCTCCAATCCAAATTTAAATCTAGAATCGGCTTCCTATTTCGCAACAAAGCATTCTTCACTCATGCTGCTAAACATACCTTCGTAAAATTGACCATCCTACCGATCCTCGACTTAGGCGATGTCATCTATAAAATAGCCTCCAACACTCTACTCAACAAATTGGATGCAGTCTATCACAGTGCCATCCGTTTTGTCACCAAAGCCCCATATTCTACCCACCACTGAGACCTGTATGCTCTCGTTTGCTGGCTCTCACTTCATACTTGTCACCAAACCCATTGGCTCCAGGTCATCTACAAGTCTGTGCTAGGTAAAGCCCCGCCTTATCTCAGCTCACTGGTCACCATAGCAGCACCCACCCGTAGCACGCGCTCCAGCAGGTATATCTCACTGGTCACCCCCAAAGCCAACACCTCCTTTAGCCGCCTTTCCTTCCAGTTCTCTGCTGCCAATGACTGGAACAAACTGCAAAAATCACTGAAGCTGGAGACAGAGCAGCTCACAGATCACTGCACCTGTACATAGCCCATCTGTAAACAGCCCATCCAACTACCTCATCCCCATACTGTATTTATTTATTTATCTTGCTCCTTTGCACCCCAGTATCTCTACTTGCACATTCATCTTCTGCACATCTACCATTCCAGTGTTTAATTTTTATATTGTAATTACTTTGCCACCATGGCCTATTTATTGCCTTACCTCCCTTATCTTACCTCATTTGCACTGACTGTATATAGACGTTTCTTTGTTCTACTGTATTATTGACTGTATGCTTGTTTATTCCATGTGTAACTCTGTGTTGTTGTATGTGTCGAACTGCTGTGCTTTAGCTTGGCCAGGTCGCAGTTGTAAATGAGAACTTGTTCTCAACTAGCCTACCTGGTTAAATAAAGGTGAAATAAAATAAAAATAATCGTTCGACCTCTAGACATGGGGGCTAGAATGGGATGGAGGGAAGGATGACGAGGGGGAGCAGAGACAAGGTTGTGGCTGTGTGCTGGAGCCATGCTCTGTCCTCCTGGGAAGTGTGCGGCCAGCCTGTCCTGTGGTGTCCAGCCTGTGGTGCATGTTGATGCTGGTCAGCCCTGGTTACATCACTGCTTCAGTAAGCAGGACTGGAGTTGCTTTAATAATGGCATCTCAGCTTGACAATGACTCAATACAGCTGTGTGTGCGTGTGTGTGTGCGTGCTCGTGCGTGTGTCTCTCTCAGAAGGGGCAGACTGGAACCTGAAATTGGCCCATTTAGTTTCTCGAGGCCCCCACACCAGCCCATTTCTTTCCCCATTATTAGCCAGATAATTATTATATTGCGCTAAAAACCCAAGTTAGACAGACTCACTGTGCTAAAAATGGACCAGTCCATCTGGCATTTCAGGCAGCGGTCCTGGGTGTCAATGCTTGCTGTCCATGCCTGCAGCCATGGAACATCGTATGAGTGTGCTGAGGAATCCAAGAGGCATCTGTTCATTACAAGTGGTGCTTCAGCACATTAGACGTGGACTGGAATACTGAAGTTAAGCAATGGTTAGGCAACCACTTAGAACAAGTGGCTTGCATCTCCATGTCTGTGTCTGAACACTGTTGCTCCTTCACTTTGCCTCAGAGGTAACATTCAGACTGGCCTGGTCGATCTACAGCTTCTAGGTTGTTGTAGCATCAGACCGTGAACATGATGAAGACGAGCTCTCCCTGAGTCATGTGCAGTATAACGACTTCTCCAGGATTAACTCTGTGGGTCTCTGACATATCTAGGCCAGTCACAATTTGTTTGTGTCTCAGCAAAATGAACAGTCTCAATTGGGATACAATTAAGGCCAAAGGCTAGCGAAGCGTGACTGACTGCAGAGATGCACATTTACTATCTGACTGTAAATCATTGACCTCCAATTGAAAAGGCCCTTTTCACTCAATTTCACTCCCTTTACACCAAGATGAATTGCCCTGCTTAACTGAGGAGATCGATTAAATCCGTTACTTCTCGTTGAACATAGCTGTGGCTGTGTTCTCTTTGACGGCTGATACTTTTCCAGTGTTGCTAGTCTGCTGAGAAATGTTTAGCTGAAACTCTCTGGTCTTTGAAGTCTTGGCACGTCTTGTCAAATGTATGCCATGAAGATTATAGGAATGCTTTATATTTCAAAGCTTCTCTTAAATGCGTGCAGCCATGGAGGCAAGCGTGAATATGTAGCAAAGAGATGTTTATCTGAACATGTGCCGGTTAACCAAATGAATGCTCTGTTAGGGCTCCGAAGAGCGCCAGCTCTGAATAATTTAAAGGCTGTGTAGAGCGGGATCCAATTTTCTTATGAACAAAGAGAAAGTGTGGTCTTATTATGAAGTTCTACTTTACTTACAGTTGAGTGTGCACGTGTTGGTGCTTGTTTAATTTAAAATATGAGTAGGGCTGGAATGGGAAATTATTTGATGAATTATTTTGGGGTATTTGAGTTACTGTGGATATGGATTGATATGTAATAACATGATTGTATATGGAGGATGAGGGCTGCAGTAGATTGTATGTGGAGGATGAGGGCTGCAGTAGATTGTATGTGGAGGATGAGGGCTGCAGTAGATTGTATATGGAGGATGAGGGCTGCAGTAGATTGTATGTGGAGGATGAGGGCTGCAGTAGATTGTATATGGAGGATGAGGGCTGCAGTAGATTGTATGTGGAGGATGAGGGCTGCAGTAGATTGTATGTGGAGGATGAGGGCTGCAGTAGATTGTATGTGGAGGATGAGGGCTGCAGTAGATTGTATGTGGAGGATGAGGGCTGCAGTAAATTGTATGTGGAGGATGAGGGCTGCAGTAGATTGTATGTGGAGGATGAGGGCTGCAGTAGATTGTATGTGGAGGATGAGGGCTGCAGTAGATTGTATGTGGAGGATGAGGGCTGCAGTAGATTGTATCTGTGGGGAGATGCAGACAGAAGCATTCCCTTGGGGAAGGGAAAAAGGAGTTTACCATGAATGTTTAAGTACCATATTTAATGAAGCTGTTTGGCCCCTGTTACTCTATCATTATCTGATGTAACTATGTACTGATGATCTTACCTTTGACCTGTATCAAATGTCTGCCAAGTGTTGAATGTTGTGTAAAGTCCAGACAGGATTCGAGGACACACTGATAATGGATCTGTGACACTGTGATTCTGTAGCATCCGATGTTGTGACTTCCTACAAGCCCCCTGGTGTTTACAGAACATTGGGTGCTGTGTGACTCATATAGTTAGACATTTTCTCTGCTCCTATTCCGGAGGCGTCTCCCTGATGCAACTTGTAATAAACCGGATTGATTTGTAATTGATTTGATCAATGTCAGATCTCCTTTTTGATCACCTGGAAATCCCTGTTACAAGGACCTATGAAGTATCTGTGTGATGGAGAGAAGTAGTAGACCTTATGATCTATTTATATAGACAGAAACTGCAGCGGAAATGCAGAGCTGATGTGGTATTACCATCCTTATAGAGGCCAAATATACCCCGGTGGAAAGTTTGAAACCACAGTCCTTTACAGTCCTTGGAGAGGACAGTGAATAACAACACAACAATTCAATGGAATGTGCTGAATAAATAGACTAATGCCTCCTCTCCCCTCCACCTCTCATCCTCCCTAATAATCCGTCTATCTCTCCCTCTTCCCTCCGGTTATGAGTTTCCTGAGAGGCCCAGCTTTGAAAGGTGTCTGAGAAATGATGCCCTAGTCTTGATGTTGGCTGGACAGTTTTTATTTTAATTTTTTTATACCATCACTGGGCAGCTGAACATGAAGGGTAAAGATGGGATGAGTAAACTGAAAAGAATAGAATGATGGATCACGGTGGCAGCAGGACTGAACTGGTGATGGGGGAGAGGAGTAGGCAGAGGAGAGATGGATTAAGGAGAAGGGATGGGTTGCCAATCATTTATAGTGGAGCAGGTGTCTCTCTGTTGGAATTCTGTTCATCTGCAGTATACAGTAGGAACAGAACACTACTAAATACTAATACATGTACTTATATATCCATTGTCATGCCGTGTGTGTAGGTGGCAGGGAAGTCAGGCGCAGAAGAATCAAACTTGGTATAATGGAGTAGTTTAATAACGTAAAACAAAAACTCCAAAACCAAAGTACATAATAAAAATAAATGTGGGTATAAGAACCCGTCGCGCACCAATCCCTAAACCACGAGCCTAACAATAAACAATCTCTGACAAGGGGAAACAGAGGGTTAAATACACAACAAGACAAAACCAATGGAAAATGAAACGTGGATCAATGATGGCTGGAAGACCGGTGACGTCGACTGCCGGGCACCGCCCGAACAAGGAGAGGCATCGACTTCGGCAGAAGTCGTGACATTTATACAGTGCATTTGAAAAGTATTCAGATCCCTTGACTTTTTTCACATTTTGTTACGTTACAGCCTTATTCTAATATGTATTAACCCCCCCCCCCCCCCCCATCCATCTATACACAATACCCGATAATGACAAAGCAAAAACATTTTGCAAATGTATTGAAAATAAAAAACTTATATCACATTTACATAAGTATTCAGACCCTTTACTCAGTACTTTGTTGAAGCACCTTTGGGGATATATTTAGGGAGTTTCTCCCATTCTTCTCTGCAGATCCTCTCAGGTTGGATGGGGAGCGTTGCTGCACAGCCCTTTTCAGGTCTTTCCAGATATGTTCGATCAGGTTCATGTCCGGGCTCTGGCTGGGTCACTCAAGGACATTCAGTGCCTTTTAGCAAACCCCAAGCAGGCTGTCATGTGCCTTTTACTGAGGAGTGGCTTCCGTCTGGCCACTGTACCATAAAGGCCTTGGTGGAGTGCTGCTGAGATGGTTGTCCTTCTGGAAGGTTCTCCAATCTCCACAGAGGAACTCTAGAGCTCTGTCAGAGTGACCATCAAGTTCTTGGTCACCTCCCTGACCAAGGCCCTTCTCCCCCGAATGCTCAGTTTGGCCGTGCAGCCACTCTAAGAAGAGTTTTGGTGGTTTCAAACATCTTCCATTTAAGAATGATGGAGGCCACTGTGTTCTTGGGGACCTTCAATGCTGCATACATGTTTTGGTAACCTTCCCCAGATCTGTGCCTCAACACAATCCTGTCTTGGAGCTCTACGGACAATTCCTTCGACCTCATGGGTTGGTTTTTGCTCTGACATGCACTGTCAACTGTGGGACCTTATATAGACAGGTGTGTGCCTTTCCAAATCAATTGAATTTACCACAGGTGGACTCCAATCAAGTTGTAGAAATATCTTAAGGATGATCAATAGAAACAGGATGTACCTGTGCTCAATTTCAAGTCTCATAGCAAAGGGACTGAATACTTAAGGTAAATACTTAATAATAAATAAGGTATTTCTGTTTTTATTTTAAATACATTTGCAAACATCTCTAAAAACTTTTTTTTGCTTTAACATGGGATATTGTGTGTAGATTGATGAGGGAAAAATGTATTTAATCCATTTTAGAATAAGGCTGTAACGTAACATTTTTTAAATTATTTACGAATGCACTGTTAGTGTGCCACTAAATAGCATCTGTATCTGCCAGTCTGCAGACTAGTCCTGTTGCCTTCCTTATGAATAGCCTGCTATCTCGGAGTGATTCCTGCTGAAGTCAATTAAAGACAGCGATAGATGCACAAAGAACATTGTGCTGTACAGTATTATGCTTCACTGCAGTATTATTTCTATGAACTGAGTCAGCCATTGGACGTTATCGTCTGGTGAAAAGTCCTTTCTCCAGAGGTGATTCCTTCTGCCTCAGACTGAGTGGACAACACTGGGTGTTCCTGGGAGTGGGGCATGTTTTCTCAGCATGGAGTCTGCTTGTTGGGGCTAGTGGGGAAACAATGATGCAGAGTGATTTTAAAGTAGATCACTGAATGTGCTTACGGAGCGAGAGAGAGAGTTGTCTGAATGAGAGCATGCGTAGGTTGTAAGTCTTGTGAACAACATGCCAAACCATTTTGTGAAAGAGAGGCCCTGGTTTAATTTCTAGGCATTCAAACTCATGACTCGTCCATACAGTGAAGTGATAGACATAGGTTAACATGTGGTTGGACCCAACACTCTATGTGCACGACCTGCCCATCCATGTCATGAGAAGGTCTGTGAATGGGTTGTGTGATCACAAGGCAGAGGTTGTTTAGTTTGTGCTGAGTTGGCATTTGGAAGGCTAATCAAATTACCATAGAAGGTAATGAGATGTTGTTGTCTAAAAAAATGGAATATCTTGGCTTGCAGATCCTTGTGTAGTAGGGTCTTGAGGTATACCACATACTGCTCCATAGGTCATGATCACTTCATTAAAGTTTGTTTTCTTTGGGGTGACTCAATGTGTTCCTCACTTAAATTAGGTCAGAGGAATCTCTAGTCACATGAGATCCTGTTGGAATTTTTCTCTGCTGTGACTTATTCATAAGTTGCTTGCAGCCAAGGAGTCAGTGTATATCTACCTTCACTTCCTCCCAAACTAGTCAGACTACTTTAACTGAACAATAGTTCAGTTGGGATTTCGTTTTTGGCAGATCAGTAATGTTTTATCTTCCTTACTGTAAAACGTTGGAATGATATTTAACCTCTACAGGAAATGCACACACACTCGTGCACACACACTCATGCACACACACACACGTGCACACACACTCGTGCACACGCACACACACACACACACACACACACACACACACACACACACACACACACACACACACACACACACACACACACACACACACGTGCACACGTGCACACACACTCATGCACACACACACTCGTGCACACACACACACACACACACATGCACACACACTCGTGCCCACACAGATACAGTAAATCACCTTCCCTAGACACGCTATTGGTGGGTTTGGGGCAAAGTCTTGAGTTGATGCTTTACTAGTACCCACAGAGCAGAGAGGGGCTTAGGGTATTAGCGCTAGCTACAGGGGGTTTCTGTCAATTGCTATGACTGACAGATTAGAGAGGAAAAGTGGATAAATAAGAAAAGGATTAGCTTTGCAGCTATGGCAACACAAACAAGAAGTCTAAGCTTCCGATTTGTACTGTACCTTATCGTAACAGAGGCCGGATGAGGGAACTGTTTTGGAGTTTATCTGTTACTAAGTGACCCGTTTGGGCTAAAATATGCACAGAGTAAAGGGGTAATACTTGTATGTTCTCTCTGGCAGCAGTCTACAATGTTTTGGTTGACCTCAGAACAGAACATTCAGAGTGGGTAGGGAGGGATGTTTTAAAACAAAGCTGGATGTTACTGAGAGAACCAATAGATACCAATAGGAAAACAAGAGGTGCAGCCTTGTTACCCACCCACACACAGACAGACCCACACACACAAACAGACCCACACACACAGACAGACCCACACACACAGACAGACCCACACACACACAGACACAACCATACGTCATGACCTTTCTGTGTTTTCGCTGAAATTAGTCCTTTTGATGTTAGGAACATCTTATCCACAAGACAGTTTGGCGAGTTTCCATCGTCAGTCACAAGGACCTTTGGTGGCCTTGTTTGTTATTACGCCTAGTTGCTATTTTCCATGCTGACTCAACAGCTGATTTGGTTTATTCCTGTCAATGTTTGAGCTGAAGGTTTTGTGTGTCTCTTGTTTTTAAAAACAGCATTTTATGAGGAGAAGTGCTTACATTGTAGTTATATAGAGACACTGGATATAGTCATTTCTTGACTGAAGAGCCCATCGTTAATTTCCTGCAAGAGGAAAGAGTTCTCTTGAGGTGTACAGATCAAGGATTTGGCCTAGTATGGGCATTGGCCAGCTGCCAGTAGGGGCAGGGGTTCAACCCCTATGGCCAGACATGGCCCGCATAATATTTCATGGTGACAGATAACTTGGCTGGCGGCAGAGTGTCATGGCCTCTTCAGGTGCCCGTCTGGCAGGCTGTCACGCTACCCGTTGCCCAGGCCCAGCTAGAGACCCAGTCATGAAGTATGTCTGGTAGGGTCTCATCCCATCTGTTGTGCAGATGATTCTGGAGGAAACCCAGTGAAGGTCTGGTTCTGTGGCTGATCTCAGTGCATATCTGACATGTTGTCTCTCTACCCATTGCCCAGGCTCAGCTGGAGGCCCAGAGAGCCACCCAGGACTTCCAGAGGGCCACGGAGGTGCTGCGTGCGGCCAAAGAGACCATCGCCCTGGCAGAGCAGAGGCTCCTGGAGGAGGACACCAGGCAGTTTGACTCGGCCTGGCAGGAGATGCTCAACCATGCCACCCAGAGGGTGAGTACCGTACTGCATGGAGGGGGAGGAGGGAATAGGGTGCTGTGAATTGCATTAGTGCAACATGACTGTCTGTCAAACCTACATTTGACACCTGAATGTTACTATTCAAAGGTTAAAGGCATAATGTGGATGGAAATTGATGCTTCGCAAGTTAGGAAGTCACATTGTCACATTTCTGAGTTCTGATTGGCTGTTGCAGGTGATGGAGGCGGAGCATACAAAGACGCGGAGTGAGCTGGTGCACAAGGAGACAGCAGCCAAGTACACGGCAGCCATGGGCCGCATGAAACAGCTGGAGAAGAAACTCAAACGCACCATCAACAAGTCCAAGTGAGTCCCATATGACTGTGTTGCGACCCAAACTCAACCGCACCATAGTTAAAAGACTGAGAAGTCAAAGTGAACCTGATACGACCACTGCGTCAATTACCAAATGGTCTGCGACTCACACATTCACACACCTATGTTTATTTGTCAACAGTGACCTTTTCCAAGACATTGATCTTTAATGACGTACATTTTTCAGTAGCTTGAAAAAGGTCAATGAACAAAACAAATTAATATAAATGTGCAAAAGGTAAATGTGCGTGCAACAGTGGAGGCTGCTGAGGGGAGGACGGCTCATAATAATGTCTGGAGAGAAACTAATGGAATGGCACCATGCTTTTAATGCATTTTATACCATTCCACTGATTCTGCTCCAGACATTAACACGAGCCTGTCCTCCCCAATTAAGGTGCCACCAAACTCCTGTGGGTTGAGGGAGTCATTTTCGACCTTTGATGATGAAGTAGTGGCTGTTTTTATTCCGAGCACCACAAAGAGAGACAATGCGGCGGTGTGCTGGTTAGTACATGCTGTCAGGTTTTTACAAAACTCTATAGACTGGAGGCCTGTTTTGGGGAGGGAGTGTAAGGTGTAGAGTAGTGGGGCTCTAATGTTTCTCCGCCTTAACTTGAGAGTCTGAGGCGGTTGTGAATCCATACAGCCTTAAAAAGCTCCCTCGTCTCCTTTCCGTCATGACCACAGATCATGTACTTGATATGTGTAATCAGTATGGTTGAAACCTAGCCAGTCCTCTTACTTATTAAGTGTCATGAAGATGAGATGAGAAAATAGTCCATTTTAGAGTGTTGGGACTGAGCCTGTCAGTGTTGCCTCAGCTCTATCTAATCCTTTCTCCACAGTCAGCTCATCTAATGTGATAGCTCTATATCACACCCCGTTGCCTTGGTGATATGCACAGAGGTATTCTGAGTTGTTGTCATTGCCTCTAATCTTTCTCCTTCCCTCTTTTTCCCCTCCTTCCTCCTACAGACCTTACTTTGAGTTGAAGGCAAAGTACTACCTACAGCTTGAGGTATGTGTGCACTACACTACACTGTAATTTGCCTGCCTTTATCAGCCTTTTTAAAGGTATTTTAGATTTAAGGAGTCTTACTGTCTTATTATTGTGGACTCTGCTCTGTGGTTAGATCTTTACTAATGTGACCTAGGTCAATAAACTTTGACCTTGAACATATTGCCATGTCATCTCAGGTCTGAACCATTTATGGCAATGATGGTTTCACCTTCTGCCTTTGCGCGTGTGTGTGTGTGTGTGTGTGTGTGTGTGTGTACTTAACTGTGTATACCAAGCAAATGCTAACAATGACTCCCTTTCTGTCCGTCTGTAGCACCTAAAGAAGAATGTGGATGAGTTGCAGGCCAAGCTGAGCCAGGCCAAAGAAGGGTACAAGACAGCTCTGAGAAACCTGGAGATGATCTCAGACGAGATCCACGAACGCCGACGCAACTCAGCCATGGGCCCCCGGGGGCGGGGCGTGGGCGCCGATGGCGACAGTGTCACCGTGGATGACATTGCCAGCTTCAAGATAGAGTCAGATGGCATCTCCAGTGAGTACACTTACAGTGCAGGATGTTCTGGTCATTTCATTTCTGCACTTGAAAACTGTAGAAACTGTTCTTGGATCAGCTGTCCTACATAGTGAGGCTAAACAGCCAGCCGCGCCTACTTTTCACTAGTAGTTGGGTATGGCACATAAACACCCTGTTGAGTCTCCTTCTGACTTGTTCTTCAAAACCTTCGTAGGAATTCCTAGAAAACGCTGTTATTGGCATTGTGCAGGGAGGTCTTGATGTTTTCTAAGAAAAGTCATGGAGATGGTGTCCGGCTCCTGAGAGGGTTGCCTGTTTTCTTGGAATGTTTTCCTATAATTTTTTCCTAGACTTGGAACCATAAAGGCGCAGACTGTTTGGAGTTGACTTTATTGCCCTGCGGTGGTGTCTAAATACTGTACAATACATGCTAAATGTGTTCTTTGAAAGACGTCTGTTCATTCAATTTTCTTTAATAAGAAATTCCAGATTTTTAAAATGCCTGTATTGACTTTGCAGAAGATCCCATGATATGACAACTTAACAACGGTCATTGGACACACAGTGCTTAATTTGCTTCATCCCGAATCAGTTAAGTGCTGAAGATACACACTGTGATGAGATTGAGGCTCAACTGTAGTCAGATGAAAAGAGTAGATGTTCAGAGCAGTGCGTGTCACTCACTGATCCACTTTCTAGTGTCCTGCATTATGGGCTGCGGGATGATGTTTCCATGGCAACCCCAGAGCCCTACTGCTGTCTGACCCACTCCGCCGCCATTTGCTAAGGTTATTGCTGTTGCGCGTTAACCCACATAAACAGCAATATGCTACAGTTGATGATTTGTCTTTTAGTAGATGTATTTTTTTATTTCACCTTTATTTAACCAGGTAGTCCAGTTGAGAACAAGTTCTCATTTGCAACTGCGACCTGGCCAAGATAAAGCAAAGCAGTGTGACACAGACAACAACACAGAGTTACACATGGAGTAAACAATAAACAAGCCAATAACACAATAAACAAATCAATGACACAGTAGAAAAAAATTGTCTATATACAGTGTGTGCAAAAGGCATGAGGAGGTAGGCAATAAATAGGCCATAGGAGCGAATAGTTACAATTTAGCAGATTAACACTAGAGTGACAAATGAGCAGTGTGTCTGTACTACCTACATATAAAGTGTGTCTGTACTACCTACATATAAAGTGTGTCTGTACTACCTACATATAAAGTGTGTCTGTACTACCTACATATAAAGTGTGTCTGTACTACCTACATATAAAGTGTGTCTGTACTACCTACATATAAAGTGTGTCTGTACTACCTACATATCAAGTGTGCCTGTACTACCTACATATAAAGTGTGTCTGTACTACCTACATATAAAGTGTGTCTTTTAAAAAATATATATATATTTCACCTTTATTTAACCAGGTAGGCTAGTTGAGAACAAGTTCTCATTTGCAACTGCGACCTGGCCAAGATAAAGCATAGCAGTGTGAGCATACAACAAAGAGTTACACATGGAGTAAACAATTAACAAGTCAATAACACAGTAGAAAACAAAGGGGGGGTCTATATACAATGTGTGCAAAAGGCATGAGGAGGTAGGCAAATAATTACAATTTTGCAGATTAACACTGGAGTGATAAAAGATCAGATGGTCATGTACAGGTAGAGATATTGGTGTGCAGAAGAGCAGAAAAGTAAATAAATAAAAACAGTATGGGGATGAGGTAGGTGAAAAGGGTGGGCTATTTACCAATAGACTATGTACAGCTGCAGCGATCGGTTAGCTGCTCAGATAGCTGATGTTTGAAGTTGGTGAGGGAGATGAAAGTCTGTACTACCTACATATAAAGTGTAACTGTCCGATGGCAGTAAACAAAGTTCAAGGTCATTAAAACATTCCTTCATTCGCCATCCATGTTGGAATTTGAGGACTTTGACCCCAACACAGAAAATGGATCTCATATTAGTCTTGAAGTACTGTGTCTTTACACTCTCTCTTTCAGTGTAAAGTATGGCTGCAGTATTTCAAGAAGTCTCTCTCCCCCTTCTGCCCACCGTCTGTCTCCCTCGTTTGCTTTTTCTTCCTACTCCCTTTCTGTCTCTCTCTCTCGCGGTGTGTATTTTTTTATTTAGTGGATGCCACATTGATGCTCTGCATGTGCACTCCTCAGTTGTACAGTAAAGGCTTGTTACATCTCAACCACTCTTCCCCTCGGTCTCTGCAGTGACGTCCGAGTCGTTTGAGGATGAGACCTGCAGCAGTGCCATTTCAGAGGAGGACTCAGAGACCCGCTCCACCTGCAGCCTGGTCTCCTCCTCCCACTCCCCAAACAGCCCCCAGGACCTGCCCTCGCCCTGCCCCTCCTCTTCCCCTGCTCCCTCCTCACGCCCGTGCAGTCTGGACCTTCCCAGCCCAGTCTCGCTGTCTGACTTTGGCCTTATCTCGCCTGTCCTGGGACCACGCAGCGAGTGTAGCGGGGCATCATCACCTGAGTGTGACCTGGAGAGAGGTGTGTGTGTGCGCGCGGCCCAAAAAGTAAAAAAGGCAAGCTGGGTTTAGAGAGTGTGTGTGCATACTGTATGAGGTAGTGTGTACATATGCAGACAAGTGAAAAAGAGAGATTGATGGTGTGTGTTTATTTTCAGTAAGACATATCGTCTTCTGCTTCCTGTCTGACTTGCACCTGAGCCAGAGGAGAGACCTATTAGTCATAGTGACAGCTTGCCTAGTGCTTAGACCAGAGCAGGTGCAGAGTCACAGGTTAGCAGTACTGCTGGGGGATAAATCCTAATCTCCACTGGGTCCCTAAGAGCCTGCGTAAAGTTTTGGACCAGTGAGAAAGGGTAACAGAGTGGGGGGGGGGGGGGCTCCCAATATAGATCACCAGGCTCACACAGCATACCTCTCTGTGTGTTTCAGGTGACCGAGCAGAGGGAGCGGAGGGTGAGCTGGACAATACTGTAAACAACAACAGCACCACCGTACCAAACACCAACAAGACCACGGGCCTGGAGGTCCGCCTCAGCTTCCTGTCTCTTCGATGCTCACGCAACGTCAACTCCAAGAACACCAAGCGCGAACGTCAAAGCCGTTCCCAGACCACCACCCAAACTGTGGTCCTGATCAACGGGGTGTGAAGAGGAAAGCTAATCCACAAGCTAACCCCATCACCGGCTTTGTGTGCCAACATGCTGTATTACCAGTAACACCACACACACACACCATCTAGTTCATTCTACCCCATTAACTAATTAACTAATACTGGCTAAGTGAATAAAAAGTGGCTCAATATGAGACACTATGAACTAAATGGTCAGTGTATATACAGTTCCTATGGATCATGATGATGAAGAGACTTAAGACCCAACCTTTGACATCCCACCCATAGCTTCCTCAGTCAGATTGGCTTCCCATAATTCCCTATTGAACTCCACACACATTAAGGACCGTGCTGGCTATTGCCCTATGGGTGGGGGCCCATGGTATATGAGGGGAAATGGGATAAACAGTGTTGTTGTTTTTACTGTGATATTCTCCCTGAGAGGGAGCTGCACTTCCAGACAAGATGTGATTCTGTTGTTCGTAAATGAAAGAATGCACTCCTAGCTTCGACTATTAGAAATGGGGATTATTTATAAAACTTGATGCCACCTGTTTTACCAATACAGAAAATAGTAAAATACACAACATTGACAGCAATCTGTGTTATGCTTTTGTAAACGAAGAGCATGCATGAGGCCAGGATTTAAAGTCAGGATTTATAAAAAGGAACAAGTACATTTACGGAGTTGAAGTTTTTTGAATAACCCTCATGATATTACTCTGCAATATCCTCTCACAGATAGTTGATTTTTGAATGCTCTCACCATTATGTAATCCTGTGTAAGGCATATAGAGCCTATGGCAACTGCTTCATGTTACCATGGAGACCAAACACACACTACGATCCCCTGGCTGGCATCTCTTCGGACAGCCCGTGCATTTGTCCAATAGGGGTCTTCAGAATTGGACTTAAAAGAACTGTATTCTATTGCTCAACTCACTTCCCAGTGATCTGTGAATCCATCTCGCTGACAGTACACATAAAGCTGGACTTGGAATCGATTCCAAGAGTAGAATAATTGTGTGGGGTGAGGCTACAGTAGATATAACCTCCCCTCCTCTCTTCCTCCTGGCTCCCTCCATCCTGTGGTTCATCGGCACCACACTGATGTGGTGCCAGGGAAATGGGCCCCCAGACACTGTCAACCATCTAGTTCTCTTTCCATCCATCTCCCTGTCATGGCATCCCCAATGGCCCCGTACTGAGGGACAACGTCCACCCACGGACAGTAACACTAAAGAACTGAGCAATAGCGCAAGGACAGAACTTTAGATAACAACATCTGCCCATGGACACTATCACATAGAGTTCCCTGTAACGGAATGAAAATGGCCAGCCAGGTAATTCTCCGAATCTGAGGATGGTTTTTGTTTTGGACCAATATTGAGGAGAAAGTGAAACTGGATGACAATGAAACTGATGATGGTGAAGTATGACGAGGTCTTTTGTGGAAACTGACAGGATAGTTGATAGTGTTGGATTCTGGTGGACAGTATCAGCTCCTGTAAGTTGTAGATCCATATTGGCTAAAGTGGCACACAGTAGACTGTCAGATGTTTGAGGTCTCGTCGTCTGTCTCAAATAGTGTTCAATTGGCTTCCTCTCCTGGTCTCCTTATGCTCCATGGCCACATGGGGAAAGGTATTTGGTCACCGAGTTATGAGAAAAGCAAGCTATTGCACAAGCGTATGCAGTCTATTTGTTATTGTGAACGCTCCAGTCTATGTATGTACCGTACGTGTACAAATGTAATGTTGTATCGATGTTTATCTGTCACCCTCCGCTGTGGAATATAAGGATATGACCATGAACAGTACCTGTCATAGCCGTTTTCTTCCATTATGTTAGAGTAACTTTCCATTGTGTCTTCACAGTTTAATGTGCCTGTTTTCTGAAAAGAATCCATTAAAAGTGATGTTCACTGCAGTAAGCCTTTGTTCATTTCTTAAGATCTAACTGCAATGTAGATCAACTAACGTTGTGTCTCCCCCCCCCCCTCACTAGCCTGAAATTCTTTGGTCAACCAAACTCAAGATCTTATTTGGTAAATGACCCAAATCCTAGGCAGAGATTTTAAAAAGTTATTCTATAAAAACATGTCAAATAATTGTAGATGTCTGTCAGAACCCTATACAGTAATTGACTAGCCTGTAGCCATTCTGACTAACTGGGCTATACTGGTATTTTTCTAGGTCTAATCGCTGTAGATAAGTCTATTGCAACAACAACAAAAACAATCAGATCATTGCTTTCTTGCAGGTTGTTTACATCACCCCTGGCTCCTCATTGGCAAACCTTAACATGCTTAACCACATTAGAAAAGTACCACTCATCTGTGCTGGGATTCCCCATTGACGTATAAGCCATGTGCTGCAGATTGTAGGGCGACAGGATTCAGAATGTTAGCAGGTTTGACATTAGCCACGGCTAAGCCAAGTGAAGATCTTTGGTGGCAAGGCAGCACATAACTACATTATAGGATCTTGTTCACAATAACAAAAGTTGAACTGGTTTTTAGATTTCCGGTCATATTTGCTTTCCTCTTGTTTGTCAGACACTTGACTTAGCAGTATTTGTCAGTTGTCAAATCTGCCTCTGGGGTTAAATTCCTGCCTTTCACCTAAACAATTGTTTTGTTCTCTCCCTCTCTTTACTGCACTTCTGTTTCTCCTCTACCTCTCCAGATCCCTCCCTCAGGCCTGGTAGTTTGTCTCTCTGCCCTGTGATTCTTCTCAGAGGATGTGACCAGCTACTGCAAATGCAACACGCTCTGTTTTCAAATGCTCTCAGACAGGAGGCAGGCCAGATCTTCACCAACACAGACAAAACATTTTCTGATTTCCATCAATGCTATGTTTGAATACATCATTCCACATTTAGTGCAAGTTGAGCAAAATCAAACCAGACTATTGCATTTTACATAAGTGGAAACAGCAGCAATAGTTGCCCTTTAACAGTCACTGGAAGGGGAAGAAAACATAAATGTAATTCTATGTAAAGAAGAATGAAACGACAGAGCAGCCATTTTGCTAATGCAAAATAAGTCTACATGGTACGGGCTCCTTCAGTAAGTCCACACTTTCCTTAGTAAAAATATGTTTGAGGAGTGGGTCTTGTCCACAAGACTGTATAGCATTGACAAACTGTTAACAGAGAAGGAGAAACCGCTGTGAAGGGGTCAAGTCCTTGCTGAAGCGTAAACAAGAGACTGAAGATTGCAGATACGTTTCAAATGTTGTTTTCCACGTGAGCACCCACACACACACAGTTGCAAAATTCCAGGAACTTAAATAAATTCCTTGGTTTTCCCTAAATCCTGGTCGGAGGATTCCAGGAATCTGGAAAACCAGGGAATTTATTGAAGGCTCCTAGAATTTTGCAACCACACACAGACACAGGTCCTGCATGCCTGTCACACATCCTTATAAATGCCAGAGATTAGTCTTCATTCCTGTGCAACAGAGAAATCCCTGTCGTGGTGCGGTCTCCTGAGAAAGACAGTTGCAGTTGAGAACGCCACCCTTCGTTCTTGGTAAATACCAGCACTGCCTCTTGAGTACCTAGACTGGCGGTCAACAAGTGGCAAGTAATTGAACATTGAAAATCATAAGGGCCATAGTTGTTGTGACATCATTTACTGTATCTGTCATTATGGCAAAGGAGGAAGAAAGCACCTTCAACATTAGCTCTGATAGTTACTACTCAGTCAGTTAACATTTTTTGGTACATGTTCTTGCACACCTCAGCACATAGAGGGCTATGTTCCATACCAAAAACATGTCCCTTTCCAAATACCCGTGATAATAATCAATAAAGTAATCAGTCTCTTTTGGGTCCTCCTGCAGTCGTAACAAGTTCCACCCAGAGTCTAGGGAACAGTGAGTGTGTCCATGTTGTGAGCAAGTTATTCCTGGTGTCACCCCTGAATCGTCCCCCCTCTCCTTACTGGAGCTGGGAGACCTTTAGGGGCGTTGCGCTGCTGAAGTCCAGGAAGAAGGGTCCTTCCTGTTTGGGCAGGAAGGTGGTGGGGATGACATTGTAGATGCCAGCAGGGACATGGTCTGCCTCCATGTAGCAGAAACCACACCTACAGAGAGGGGGGGGGGGGGGGGTCACTATGGCTGTGTCTCAATAGTCTCAAATAGCACCCTTTCTAATCTCCATTCCTTCATAACATGTTACAATGCAGTCCACCACCATTTCTGGACATTTTCTGTTTCATAACCCACTAAAAATGCATGCAATGTGTTCAATAGCAGAGGAGATTATCTGAATCATTTATAGAGATTATCTGATATTAAATACAAATTTAACCTGCTTTAACCTCATCCACAGGATAATCTAAAATCATGGTCTAAATGTGAGGGAAATGTTATGAATATCTTTACTTACAATTATTCCTGAAAAAGAATTTCAGACGCACACAGCTGTTGTCATAAGATCTAACTCAAAAGGCATTCCTTTACGCAAACGTGCAGTAAGGCTAATTTCAGTACACCCTCAATCTCTGAACCAGGCTAACTCAATCAGCATAGACATCCCAGAGGTCAGATACGAGGTTCTCAGATGTGACCTGTGGGGAATGTATAGAATGTTCCCTCAGTGTTGTGACTGTAGCCACCACATTTAGGCAGCGTGTCATCAGGTCATCGGCTTTGGAGAATCATGTGTCCCCAATATATGTTCCAACACTGAACTTTAACCTGTGCATAACATTTTATGATGGATGCATTCAAGTGGTCACCCCGCCTGTTTAAGTAAAAAGCTGAGGGACGGGCCTGGAGAAATGTAACCACTTTCAAATTCATAGACGGAAAGGGGATACCTAGTCAGTTGAGCCATGAATGCAAGGACTGACCATAGATATCAAAATGATCGTTTCAACCATGTTGAGGCTATATAGTGTTTGTTTACATTTATGTTTACCAACATTGGAGTTAAACAAGCTCAGAGTTTCACAGTAGGAAAATGACACTCATACCCGGGTTGGAAATGGCCGATTTGGACACTGATAAGCGCCTACATTGGAACGCAGTAGCTGTACAGTAACATGCTATACATGAGGTCAGAGCTCAGGGTCTCCGCTTCACAGCTCTGTATGGGTTTTGACTGAGCCGTTTGGAACTTGAGCCCCCGCGCGCAACAAGATATTTGCCCCCATTCTATCCGCTAATTGGGCAAAACATTTTGTTGTCGGAGTGAGGAAAATGCTGTAAATTAAGAGGACTTGATGTATTTTGAAAGATGAAATGTTGAGGATTATAATAAATACCGCTGATGTCATACAAGCCAAACACCTGTGAGCCCAAATGTGCACTTCTCATTACCATACAAAACACATGTAATATACAGTGTCAACGTTTATGATCAATATGTTTAATGTACAAGATCACATGGCGTTACACCTTGGGAGGTCCTGAACAGAATGAGCCTGTTTGTTGTATTGGGATTTTTTGGGGCGGGCTGCAGACCCAGGCTGAATTGGCTTGTGAAAGCCTATTGTAAAAATCATATTTTATCATTTAATAATGCCCACCTGACCCAGATTAGGATTTATAATGGATCGTTTTTGGATTGCGTAAACAACAGTTATTTTGTGATGGCGGCGATGCAGGGCTGTGTTCCAAACAAAACACCTACCAGTGCGCTTGCTCGGCACAGCTTGGAGAGCTCAAAAAAAAGCACCTTGTAGTTGAAGACTCGTCTTTTAGTCATAAAAGTGTATTGAAGTTACTTAGGAGAGGTGCGTAGACACTTGGAGACACCAGTTTGACCTCTCACTCAAACCCTTCATTTTTCTGTCTTGTGTTGGACCTACCCCAAATCCATTAATATTGTTATGTTAATGAATGAGTATTTTCAGATTTCATTATCAACAAATGCAGTAAAATTACAGTAAATGTAAAATGCACATCAAATCAACAGTATAATGTTTGAATTCAGTCGTGTCAGGTGAACTGTTAGATCCTCACCTTTAGTCCAATAATTTCCCCATAATCTCCAAACTGTTCCCTTTTAATTGCTACCATTGCTATGCATATGCTTTCCATATCTCTTCTGTAATAAATATTTCAATTTAGCCTTATCTATATAGGCCAATTCCCACGAGTGTAAAGGGTTAATATTAGGATTGATTCTGAACTCATCTGGAACTCAACACTATGTACTGTCCCTGAACACCTCTATGAACTGATAGTGTGTTTGTCTATCTCCTATGTTGCATTTAACTCCTGTGAATCCTGTGTGAGTACCTGTAGTCTCCACTGTTCTTCTTCGGGTGGCCTGCAGGTCCTGGCTCTACTACAGTGGACACGGTCACCATCTCAAAGCCCACACTGTACTGCCTAGAGGGTGAGACCGAGACATGATAACAATAACACAAGCAACCAGAACCTGTGCTGCACTGCCTACGGAGGGAGAGAGGCAGAACCACATAACAACTACGCAGCACGTCAGATTATTGGTAGGCCAGTACAATACAGCACCAACGCATTAAAAGAGAGAGAGAGAAGAGAAAGAGAGAGAGTATTTAGTTAGCAGTGCTAATGACTGCAGACTGGAGGGAGAGAGCGAGTCATCTCATTTTAATTAGGAGCACCAGATGAACTATTAAAGATGACCCCTACAGGATGACGTAAGGGAGTGTATTAACACTGGAAACTGACTGTTACTCTGTCTGGTCACATTTACACCTGGCAATCGTATTCTGTGACGGCTCAAATTTTCTGGACGTGTCATGACAAAGTCTCATTGGAGTCAGACTGTCAGACACAATGCAGACCATGCATATTATTTAAATTTTGCATTGTAGTCATTTTGCAGTCATTCTGTAGTCACCTCGGATTAGAGAAGGTTTGACAGACAGGATGAACACTCAAGTATTAAAAGTGCTGTGTTACAAGAAGACATTCATTTCAATGGAACCCATTTTATATCCATCAATTGTGATTGGGCCGTAAAGTGTCCCCACTGGGTGTTGTGCCCCCAGTGATGTGGAGGGCCCCTGCAGGCCTCAGTGAGTCTTACCTGGAGCCTCGTAGCTCTATGAACATGGGTCCTGGGCGCTCCAGGTTAAACTGGTAGATTGGGTTGTGCTTGTACGAGTCCTTGTAGTTCCCACAGCCCCCCGCACTCGGCCCCTTCCACTGGCCATTGATCTGCACAGGGAGAGAGAGGGGGCTTTCACAATGTAAGATGGTGATTTTGTTATCATGCCAATAGAGAATGTGAACAAAGAGGAAGTAAATGTTACCCGTTTGGTATGAGTGAACGGCGTTGGGATCTTGGAGAAGGAGAACTTGCATCCAGAGTAGACCTGTTGGAGGGAAACGTCTATTACTCTGTTGGAACTGAATGAGCAGGGATGTGATCAGCACAACATAGAAACATCAGGAAGAAACTCCAGGAAGAATACTGGCCAGCTCTTATTCAGACGGAAGAAATCATGTTCACGAGAACTCTCCAGAATTCTCCAGATGATTTTTAAGGGAGTGAGTGCGCAGTAATTGATTCACAGCCAGTTTGCTGCTTGCTAAGTCAAGGCTAGAGATATTCCTCTGGCGATTGGCTTTTCTCTTTCATTCTCAGAAAGACACACATGCAACAACTCTCAGGGTTTCTTCTCTTCTACGGAGGCCAAACATGTTGTTTTTGTGAGACTTCAGATAACAGCTCCTCAAAGACTTCAGCTCAGTTGGTAAGGGGAGTTTATGAAATATAAATGAGCAAAAAAAGGTTTGGGTCACATACTCACACACAAAGCCTTTTACTCATTCATATACAAACCAACGAAATCTCACTCTCGCCATCTCTCTTTCACACACAGCAATTCATTGCAGAAAACTCACAAGCTCTCTTTCAACTGATTTCCCAGTTCTGCAAGTGGGTTCTGATACAGAACGGTTTCTAATGAAATAATTAGCACACCTCATTTAAGACTCAATCTGCATGGATATGAACACACACTCAGACTGCAGGACAAAGCAGGCTGCTTCATGTATAATTCTACATTCTGAAACAACTCAGATCTAGTTTAATATTCCTTGTGTGTACAGTATATGTACACTACCGTTCAGAAGTTTGGGGTCACTTAGAAATGTCCTTGTTTTTGAAAGAAAAGCAAAAAAAGAATTGTCCATTAAAATAACATCAAATTGATCAGAAATACAGTGTAGACACTGTTAATGTTGTAAATGATTATTGTAGCTGGAAACGGCAGATTTTTTATGGAATATCTACATAGGCCCATTATCAATTATCAATGAAATAGGAGTATCCCATAGCCAGATAGCATTAGCTATACATTATTGTTCAGATTGTAATCTTGTACCTGGTACTTCTAAGTACCAAAACATTACCTCATCCAATGGCATGAATCAATTGTCAATTCTAGATACCCCCATCTCAAATACACGCCCTCCTGGATAAACTCACAGAGGGGAGTGACTGGCACACAGACATTGTGGAGCCCTTCACATGGTTTAACTGATACATTGGAAGACACTGTTCAATTCTGACTTCTCCCTTTCTGATATTCTGCATATTACCAGACAGATAAAAGACAAGCCTGACCTCTCCCCTCTCTGGGCCCCAAGTGACTTTTCCCTGGAGAAGAATGAGGAAAATGCAACTGCCAACATTATTATCCAAAAGAAGACATTCTAATGACAAATGTCTCACATTATTATGTAAATAAAACATCTTATTTATCAATGTTACCCAACTAATTCTGACTCTACTACGACACTTGTACAACGCTGTGTACTACTCTCTTCACAGAACAGCACAAACTGGCACTAACCAGAATAGAAAGAGGAGTGGGAGGCCCCGGTGCACAACTGAGCAAGAGGACAAGTAAATTAGAGTGTCTAGCTTGGGAAACAGACGCCTCACAAGTCCTCAACTGGCAGCTTCATTAAATAATACCCGCAAAACACCAGTCTCAATGTCAACAGTGAGGAGACGACTCCGGGATGCTGGCCTTTTGAACTGTAGTGTATGTACACTTGACACTCATTAAGTGGAACAAGACTCTTCTCTCTCTTCTCCTCTATCCTTCATCTCATGTGCCCTCACTCCATCTTCCCCCACTCCCTCTTGTTCTTCACCCCCACCATCCCACTCTCTTTTCTCACGCTCTATTGTGAGATGCTTGAGGCATGCTATATGGTCACTTCTGCACCGCAGTACAACAGGATCGCAGTGTTTACCTGACAGCGACAGATCTGACACTCAGGAGATGTATCTGACACAATATATGTGTGTGTGTCTCACCCTCAGGGTGTAGTTGATGGTGTTCTGCTTCTCGTACTGTGACACCACCAGTGTGAATGTGTGTGTTCCAGCGCTGGTTAGTCTCATCTTGGTCAGGTAGTGGGGGCTGTTGATCCTGATCCCATCTATGTAGGGGGGAGGGTCCGCTGAGGAGGAACATATGAGACAGTCAGAGGAAACACACACACATAGATACACACACTTCCATGAGAAACTCACCAGGGTAGTAAACTTTCTTTCCCTCTGTCTTGTAAACCACCAAGGTGATGAACTCCTTGTTTTGTGCAAAGTCGTCCTGAACATCAAAAGGACAAAAACAGAGCGATTATTGTTTCTATGGGACAAAATGAGACATTGTCTGATACTGTGTGGTGGTGAACAGCCAGACAGACGGTGTGCACCTTGTCAGTGATGTGTCTGGTCAGCAGCACCCAGACAGCAGTGCCCCCTGCAGGACAGGTCACCTCCAGCCGGTACTGAGGGTTGTTGGCCAGGCTGTAGGCATCCTTCACAGGGCCCTGCTTCCCATCCCAGCTACTGCAGGGACACACACAACCAGAAATATACTTCACATATCAAAACACATGTGTATTTTTTATACACACACAGTGCAATTGGAAAGAATTCAGACCCCTTGACTTTTTTCACATTTTGTTACGTTATTATTATTCTAAAATGTAATAAATAAATAAAAATCCTTAATCTACACTCAATAGCCCATAATGACAAAGCAAAAACAGGTTTTTGGAACGCTTGGCAAAAAAAAAAGAAATACCTTATTTACATAAGGGTTTAGACCCTTTGCTGTGAGACTCGAAATTGAGCTCTGGTATATCCTGTTTCCATTGATCATCCTTGAGATGTTTCTACAACTAGACTGGAGTCCACCTGTGGTAAATTCAATTGATAGGACATGATTTGGAAAGGCCCACAACCTTCTAATATAAGGTCCCACAGTTGACAGTGCATGTCAGAACAAAAACCAAGCAATGAGGTCAAAGGAATTGTCCGTAGAGCTCCGAGACAGGATTGTGTTGAGGCACAGATCTGGGGAAGGCTAGCAAAAATATTCTGCTGCATTGAAGTTCCCCAAGAACACAGTGGTCTCCATCACTCTAAAATGATGGACCCGCCGCCTGATCAAACGGAGCAATCGGGGGAGAAGGGCCTTGGTCAGGGAGGTGACCAAGAAGCTCCAGAGTTCCTTCTGTGGAGATGGGAGAACCTTCCAGAAGGACAACCATTTCTGCAGCACTCCACCAATCAGGCCTTTATGGTACAGTGGCCAGACGGAAGCCACTTCTCAGTAACAGGCATTGACATCCCGCTTGGAGTTTGCCAAAAGGCACCTAAAGTATTCTCAGACCATGAGAAACAAGATTCTCTGGTCTGATGAAACCAAGACTGAACTCTTTGGCCTGAATGCCAAGCGTCACGCCTAGAGGAAACCTGACACCATCCTTACGGTGAAGCATGGTGGCTTCGGGACTGGTCTATGAATGTCCTTGAGTGGCCCAGCCAGAGCCCGAACCTGATCGAACATCTCTGAAGAGACCTGAAAATAGCTGTGCAGCAACACTCCCCATCCAACCTGACGGAGCTTGAGAGGATCTGCAGAGAAGAATGGGAGAAACTCCCCAAATACAGGTGTGCCAACCTTGTAGCGTCAAACCCAAGAAGACTCGAGGCTGTGATTGCTGCCAAAGGTGCTTTAACAAAGTACTGAGTAAAGGGTCTGAATTACTTAATGCAAATGTGATTTCTGGTTTTTATTTGTATTCAATTTGCAAAAAATTCTAAAAACCTGTTTATGCTTTGTCTTTATGGGGTATTGTGTGTAGATTGATGAGGGGGAAAAAATTATTTAATCACGTAACAAACGTAACAAAATGTGGAAAAAGTTAAGTTGAATACTTTCCGAACGCACTGTATCATACTTGATTATAGGTATAGCAGACCCTTGTGGGAGATATAAGAGGGCTGTTGACTGACCTGTGGATACAAGAAGACTCTCTAAACAAGGCGGGGCTCCAGCTCAGGTAGATGACATCATAGTACTGGCACAGGTCCTCAAACGTGATCCAGAACACGCCGTTATCAAACTTCTGTGCGGTCTTGGGGTCAAAGTTGAGGTATTTGAGAAGTTCTGGGGTCCAATTTTTCTCATCCCGTTCACTGAAGCGGCCTTTCCACCTCAGGTGGCTCCACGGGTTCTTCAGCTGTAGGAACCGCTTCCCCTGAGAGCCAGATCAAATGGCACAGAAGCTTAGCATGCAGGCAGAACACCATTAACGATGCGCAAAGTTACAAAGTTATAGTTTTGTCTTATCTTGATTATTGTCCAGTCGTGTGGTCGAGTGATGCAAGGAAAGACCGAGTTAAACTGTAGCTGGCCCAGAACAGAGCAGTCTAGCTCTTCCTTATATTCAGAGGGCTGATATAAATACTATGCATGCCAGTCTCTCACGGCACAATGCCTCTCCCCTATTTGACCTAGATAGTTTGTGTGTATGTATTGATATGTAGGCTACGTGTGCCTTTAAAAAAATATATGTAGTTCTGTCCTTGAGCTGATCTTGTCTATTAATGTTCTGTATTATGTTGTTTCATGTTTTGTGTGGAACCCAGGAAGAGTAGCTGCTGCTTTTGCAACAGCTAATGGGGATCCTAATAAAATACCAAAGACATAAATGGAATTGACCAGATACAAATAAAACACAGCATGCTATACTATGAGTAGTTATGCTAACCACGCTACTGTAACAAATGAGTGGTTATGCTAACCAAGCTACTGTAACAACTGAGTGGTTATGCTAACCAAGCTACTGAAACAACCGTGAATGGTTATGCTGACAAGCTACTGAAACAACCATGAGTGGTTATGCTAACACTTACTTTGTGCTCCCGGATATCTAGAACAGCATAGGCATGCGTTGGCACAAGGCCCCACCTCTCGCCTTCCTCCTCTGTCATCACCCCTGTTGCCGTGGTGATTAGGACGTCGCCCCGGTGAAACCTGTCATCAGAGGGGGATGTGAGAGTAGTAGGTCAGCTATCTTTGCTAGGAGACAAAACTTTGTGGTATTGATAACCATGTCTATTACCATCTGACAGCAAAGGTAATCATGAAAAAGGAGGATGGAATAGTGGCATTACTCGGTGTGTGTGTGTGTATGTATCTTTTTGCAAATGTAATATGATTTGTGGATTCAAATAAATTATTTAAACTGTGTAAGACTCTTAGTTCTATAGCTCTTAGTGTGAATTCTACAGAGCAGATGGACTATGTAGGCCCTTAAGTGTGTGCATGGGTGAATTAATGAGTGTGTGTTTGTGTCTGCGTGTCTCACCTCTGGTAGAGCATGCGGAAGGTGTCGTCCTTGATGAATGACTGATTGTCTGAATGCATGGCGATACGCTCTGGGATCCAGCCAGTGAGTGCGTGCAGATCGATGTTCTACAATACAATAAGACAGAAAGAATAGAGATCACACTTTAGAGAACAGCAATAACAAGGTGGGGAACAGAACCAACTGTCCAATCACGTACGGTGGATGAAATATGGAATTTAGCACACGGTGTGAATGAGGGAACTCGTTAGCTCTGAAACATTTGCTATTGGACAGAGCAAAGTACAGTACTAGTACTTTCACAGGGGAACTCCCTCACCGAGTTGGAGCCGGGGAAGTCGTAACCTCCCATGACCTTCATGTAGGCCTTCTCTATGAGGGAGACCCACAGCTCGTTCCTGTTGCTGGAGTAGGAACACAGCAGCTCTCCATTCTGACCACATGGCAGGAAGTCGTCTATAATGACCTGCAGGGAACAGGAAGGGGAACACTTACAACGATACAACCCATTGGTAGACACTGTCAGCGACATGGCAGCTTTACAGTGACAGTCTAGTCATTTAGAGAGTAAGGTTTGCTAGCTTATCTCACAATGACATTGAGCACCAGTGGACCCAGTTCCCAGGTTTTGCAGTGTGTTACCTTCCTGGGCACACCGTTGATGTGAAGCTTCACCATGTACTTCCCACAGGGGTTATACTCTGGCTCCCCGCGCCGGTTCTGGGGGTAGATGATGCTGGTGATGAGCTTCTTGTTGTAGCGTCGCTCATAGGCAGCGCTGATGGCTAACGACGCCACGAACGAGCAGTCAGACACCACCGTCTAACGGGAGAGAGTAGGTGATCAACAATAAGAGTATGAGACTGACTTCTGACCACCAGGATGGGAGGTATATCTGTCAGTTTTATCCGTCACATTGAGAGGTATTCAGTTTAGAGCAGATTGTCCATAAAGTAGGTAGGTCAAATCATACGTACAAGTGGCACCATCTGATGATGAGTCAATTTTAATACACCTTAAATAATTCTGTATTTTACAGGGTACATTTGGGAACATTTTGGTCTTGATTATTGATAGCGAATATTGACGGCTGTGTGTGTGGCCGGACCTGTTTGATGCTGAAGCTGGATACAGATAAGATCATGGTGGGATTATTGCAGATCTCGTCAGGGCGAACCCAGCGGGAGAAGATGGTTTTCTGCTTGGGAGACAGGGCCAGCTTGCCTAGTTTGTCCCTGGTAAGCATCCACAGAGAATAAAAAGTCTGATGTTTATCACAAATTAAAAATTAATGCAATCAAGTGGCACTCCAGATAGTATCTGCTTTCTGGTTGCTGGTAGAAATGTATTACGTGTGTATTCTACAATCCGAACACCCACTTACTAAGGAACAAGAATATCCTGACTTACGAGAATGGAACAGGAAAGGCAAATCTCTCCTTCAGGTCCACACTCATGAAGGGGACGAAGGGTATGCTGTTGATCTTGGACGTGCTCCTATGTAGAAAAGTGGAGCGGAGAATCAGGAGAAATGTAACGTGTGTACCTTACCCAGCAGATGAAAATGTAGATGCGAGTCAAACCTGAATCTTTACCAAACAAAGGTGTGTTACTGCCTAACCTTTAGAAAAACAAGTCACACACTGGCATTATGCTACCAGAGAAATGGGGATTATTATGGAACCACAGATCATTGCTTCTTGGGAGCCTAAACTCAATGTGTTGACCATGTTCTATGATTCTATGAGTCCAGATATATCCCAGTCTGCTCACCTGAGCACCTCGATCTCTTCTGAGGTGTAGCGCTGACCCTGAGGCTCGCTGGACTGGACAGGCCTGACTGGCTGGGGGCGGTCCTGGAGAGAGAAGTCAGGCCCCAGGGGGAAGAACTGTCTGACGGGAAAAGGCCCCCCACTGGGTTTGGCCCCTGAGGGCCCCGGCCTGTCCTGTGGCGACTGGGCTAAGGGACTGGCGGACTTGGACTCCTTCAGCCCCTCCGCCCTGGAGAGAAACAAAGGGGTTGTCATGACCTGGTCGAAGTATATTGTGTTTGTCTTTATTTATTTGGTCAGGCCGGGGTGTGACATGGGTTTATTGTGGTGTGTTTTGTCTTGTTTTTTTTTGTTGGTATTCGGTGTGTGGCTTAGTGGGGGTATCTAGCATAGTCTATGGCTGTCTGGAGTGGTTCTCAATCAGAGGCAGGTGTTTTTCGTTGTCTCTGATTGGGAACCATATTTAGGCAGCCATATTCTTTGAGTATTTCGTGGGTGATTGTTCCTGTCTTTGTACCAGATAGGGCTGTTTTGAGTTCTCACGTTTATTGTTTTCGTTAGTTTATTCATGCATAGTTTTTTCTTCACTAAACAAACATGAATCATCATCACGCCGCATTTTGGTCCGCCTCTCCTTCGACGAAAGAGAACCGTAACAGGGGTTGGTTGGTTGGTCGGTCGGGTTGGTGTTCCTTGATCAACAGTGCATTCGGAAAGTATACAGACCCCTTGACTTTTTCCAGATTTTGTTAAGTTACAGCCTTAATCTCAGAATTAAAAAATAAATAAATCCTTATCTACTCACAATACCCCATAATGACAAAGCAAAAACAGGTTCAGAAATTTTGCACAAAAAAAGAAGAAACTGAAATATCACATTTAGATAAATATTCAGACCCTTTACTCAGTACTTTGTTAAAGCACCTTTGGCAGCGATCACAGCATCGAGTCTTCTTGGGTATGGCGCTACAAGCATGGCACATCTGTATTTGGGGAGTTTCTCCCATTCTTCTCTGCAGATCCTCTCAAGCTCTGTCAGGTTGGATGGGGGGTGTCCCTGCACAGCTATGTTCAGGTCTCTCCAGAGATGTTCGATCAAGGTTCAAGTCCAGGCTCTGGCTGGGCCAGTCAAGGACATTCAAAGATTTGTCCCGATGCCACTCCTGTGTTGTCTTGGCTGTGTGCTTAGGGTCGTTGTCTTGTTGGAAGGTGAACCGTTGCCCCAGTCTGAAGTCATGAGCGCTCTGGAGCAGGTTTTCATCAAGGATCTCTCTGTACTTTGATCTGTTAATCTTTCCCTCAATCCTGACTTGTCTCCCAGTCCCTGCCACTGAAAAACATCCCCACGGCATGATGCTACCACCACCATGCTTCCCCGTAGGTGCCTTTTAGCAAATTCCAAGCTGGCTGTCATGTGCCATTTACTGAGTAGTGGCTTCCGTCTGGCCATTCTACCATAAAGGCATGGTTGGTGGAGTGCTACAGAGATGGATGTTCTTGTGGAAGGTTCTCCCATCTGTCAGAGTGACCATCGGGTTCTCGTTCACCTCCCTGACCAAGGCCCTTCTCCCCCAATTTCTCAGTTTGGCCAGGCGGCGAGCTCTAGGAAGAGTCTTGGGGGTTCCAAACATCTTCCATTTAAGAATGATGGAGGCCAATGTGTTCTTGGGGACCTTTAACGCTGCAGAATTTTTTTGTTACTCTTCCCCAGATCTGTGCCTCGACACAATCCTGTCTCGGAGCTCTACGGAGAATTCCTTCGACCTCGTGGCTTAGTTTTTGCTCTGACATGCACTTGCAACTGCGGGACCTTATATAGACAGGTGTGTGCCTTTCCAAATCATGTCCAATCAATTGAATTTACCACAGGTGGACTCCAATCAAGTTGTAGAAACATCTCAAGGATGCACCGGAGTTCAATTTCAAGTCTCACAGCAAAGGGTCTGAATAGTTATGTAAATAAGATATTGCTGGTTTTTATTTATAATACATTTGGGAAAATGGCTTTGTCATTATGGGGTAGTGTGTGTAGATTGATGAGAATTTGTATTTATTTAATCCGTTTAAAAATAAGGCTGTAACGTAACAAAATGTGAAAAAGGTAAAGGGGTCTGAATACTTTCTGAATGCACTGTATACAACACTAGAAATGTAGAAATATTACACTATAGAGAGGAGGGGAGAGTGACCTCCTTACCTATCGAGGGCCTGACGAGCCAGCTGCTTCAGTTTGCCCTGCAGCCCCTGGTCTGTCGTATCATGAGACTGTGAGAAAAGAAAGTGGGAGAAAAGGAGTGAGGGGAGAGTTACACTTGACACCTGCCACACATTATGTACCCTAGAGTCTAGGTCAAGAGGGATGTCAGTACATACAATGAAGACTGGTGGGTTCATGGCCTAATACAAATAAACTGTTCTTATACTCATTCCTGACTATACCTCCATTGGAACTGGTGATGACCCAGTAATTAACATCCTGTATAATGTTTGATACAGTGGTCTGAATAGCTGAGTACAGCTCATTTTGTTGTTGTTGTTGATTTGCTCAATACAAGAGCATCGGTGGTGAAAGTTGCCCCTGTAGTCACACAGCAGGCCTAAAAGAAGCCTGGGCCTTTCCAGAGCAGTCCCTACCGTCTGGATGCAGAGTTCCACGGCCTGTGTGTAGAGCTCGATGGCCTCGTCCCCATTGCCCTTCTCATCCTCCTCAAAGGCCTGGGTGACCAGAAAGTGGGCCCGCTCCAGATCCACCTGCTGCTTGCTCTTCAGAGGGTCGCTACTTTGAGCTTGAACTGCATGGGGTAGGACACAATGGAACACTAAAAATATATATTTTCAAATACACTGGATAGGTGCAGTGAAATGTTGTTTTACAGCCATGGTAGTACTGTGCCCCTGGAGCAAATAAGGGTTAAGTGCATTGTTCAACGGCACCGACCAATGTTTCACCTTGCCAGCTCAGGTACCTTTCGTTTGCTGGCCATTTACATAAGTATTCACACCCTTTACTCGGTACATTGTCTTAGCACCTTTGGCAGCGATTACAGCCTCAGGTCTTCTTGAGACACCTGTATTTGGGGAGTTTCTCCCATTCTTCTCTGCAGATCCTCTCAAGCTCTGTCAGGTTGGATGGGAAGCGTCGCTGCACAGCTATTTTCAGGTCTCTCCAGAGATGGCTCCACCTGGGCCACTCAAGGACATTCAGAGACTTGCCCCCGAGCCACTCCTGCGTCCAGCTCTAGGAAGAGTCTTGGTGGCTACAAACTTCTTCAATTTAAGAATGATGGAGGCCACTGTGTTCTTGGGGACCTTCAATGCTCCAGAAATGTTTTAGTACCCTTCCCCAGATCTGTGCTTTGACACAATCCTGTCTGGTTTTTGCTCTGACATGCACTGTCAACTGTGGGACCTTATACAGGTGCCTTTCCAAATCATGTCCAATCAATGTAATTTACCACAGGTGGACTCCAAGCTGTAGAAACATCTCAAGGATACACCTGAGCTCAATTTCAAGTCTCATTGCAAAGGGACTGAATACTTAGCTTATTTACCTATTTCTGTTGTTTTTTCAAATAAATTTGCAAACATTTCTAAAAACCTGTTTTTGCTTTGTCACTATGGGGTAGTGTGTGTAGATTGCTGAGGAAAATTTTAATGTAATTAATTTTACAATAAGGCTAACAAAATAACAATAACAATAACGTAACAAAATGTGGGAAAAGACAAGGGGTCTGAATACTTTCTGAATGCACTGTAGGCTACTCACTGCTATGCTTTATGAATATGGGTCCACTCATTCTGGATGGAGTATGAGAGTGAATGAAGTTGGATCAGAAGTGGTTATTGAGGATCACCACTTTCCCGACACTGTTGAGTTGGACTCACCAGCATTGTGCAGGGCCTGAACCCGGTCCAGGTACTCATTGACTTTATCCTGGATGCCCTCCAGTTTAGACCCTGCCATGCCGGCGTAGATCAGGGCTTGTGCCGCCTCCTAATATCACATACAACACCAACATTATTGCTTTCAAAATGACAAATGTATTTTTATGTAGCAAAATACAAGCGTGTCTTAACCATGGGTCAAGTACCTCTAAGATAGTAACTAACCCTATATTATTTGAGTTTCTGGATATCCCTTAAAGGCTGAATACATACCGTTTGTTACACAGGTGTAAACACTGGAATGCCACTTCTAAAGGCTAAAAGTGCATCAGTGATCAAGTCGTCTATTCCACAATGGTGACGATAAGATGCAGGTGAAAGTAAAAGCCAATGTGGAGTGCGGCAAATTATTCCACAACATCCATTTCAGAGTCCTTAACGTTACCTTATAATAGAAGACCGCTTCGTTGTATTTTCCATTCTGGTCGCAGATGACAGCAGTTTTAGCAAATTTAACTGCATCGTGCTCCAGTGCTGTGCAATCCATGTTGTTCTAACGTTTTTTCATACGCCTTCATACAGCCTGGAAAATATGACTGTCCCTGTCATTCGTAAATAACTTTAACTAGCTAGCGACGTTAGCTAGCAAGCCGAACTTGATAGAACGTCAGACAGCTAAATCAAAGCAATGAGTTACAGTTCCAAAATTTGGGTTTTTAAAATAAGATTATCAAATGAATGAAATAGAAACAACCGCCATGACAATATCCGTAAAACATTATGATATACAGCTAGCAAGTAGACGAGCTACTTTCTGCTCGATAACAACAACATAAGTCATTTCCATGATTTAGCTTCCGGGTAGCTCCAACGATGACGAGAGCTTTTACCCTCCAATCCAGTTGGTGGCAGTATTGCGACATTGATTGATGTAAATCTCCAGTCCACATTGAAGAGTATTCATGATCGAAACATAACACAGTACAACTCGACGTGCAACATATGTTCATCGTGAGTTTTACGCACATTGGCGTTGTTAACTAATGTTTTGACTGTGTCCCTCGTGAGATGGCGGTGTGTGGATTTGAAATATGACACTTAATTAAATAGTTTCAGTCGAAGTTCAATTTCCTCCATGTGTGTGAAACGCATAGACTTGCATTTCCTACTCAATCAAACTGTGTGCATGCTTACTTTGTTGTTCCTTCAGTCAACACTTTAATGCCCTAATTTATCAGTCTTTTGTGAAAAGATGTCGTTTTGACAGATTTTGACACAACCTAATCTGTTATTTTTCGGTCTGGTGAAAGACTTCAGGATGAAACAAGAATATCAGGACCTTATTCTGCAGGAGTGTGGTGCAAAGGCTCTGCGTGTTGGTGACAAAATCCAGACGCTGTGGAGCGGCTATGGCCAGATTGTGAGGGTCCATTTAGATGGCTGTGACCGCCCCTCTGTCGTTGTCAAACATGTCATGTTCCCAAAGGAGGCCGAGCACCCTGGAGGCTGGAACACAGACCTGTCTCACATGCGCAAGGTGAGGTCCTACCAAGTGGAGACGCACTGGTACCAGAACTACTCCACCAATGATGGCTGTCGAATGCCAGCCTGCCTGGCTGCTTGTTCATACGGGGATGAAAAGCTGATCGTTCTGGAGGACCTGGATGTGGTGGGCTTTGACCAGAGAAGAACCAGCGTTAGGGATGCAGAGATGAGGGCCTGCCTCAGCTGGCTGGCCCACTTCCATGGCCTCTTCCTGGGGGTGGTGCCAGAGGGGCTGTGGCCCGTAGGTACCTATTGGCACCTGGAAACACGCCCTGACGAGCTGAATACCATGGACGATGCCCAGCTCAAAGCAGCTGCCGGGGAGATTGACAGGATCCTCAATGAATGCAGCTTCAAGACAATCGTTCACGGAGATGCCAAACTAGCAAACTTCTGCTTCTCTGGGAGTGGGCAGGGTGTGGCGGCAGTGGACTTTCAGTACGTGGGCGGAGGCTGTGGGATGAAGGATGTTGTCTACCTCCTGGAGGAAATAGAGGAGAAACAGCTTGAAAAGAGGGTTCCTGGCCTGCTGGACTACTACTTCACAGAACTGAGGGCATCAGTGACCAAGCAGGTGGACTTTGCTGCGCTGGAGAAAGAGTGGCGGGAGATGTTTGCCTTTGCCTGGACAGACTTCCATCGCTTTCTCCTGGGATGGATGCCAGGACACCGGAAGATCAACAGATACACTAAGCAGCTGACTAAGGAGGTGCTGAGGAAACTGAAACGGTGACTTAAGCCTCTGCCATTTAGGCTCATCAATCACCTGCTGATTGTATTGAGGGATGTAGATCAGAACAACTGATTTGCTGTGTGTTGTTGGGAGGAGAGCAGAAGATTGATTTATTAGGCAGACTTTGAGCCCAATTATTGGTATACAATCAAACAATGCCCTGAAAAAAGTTTTCCTTACAAGCTAGAATGTTTTAAATTACATTTAAACTTACTTTAGCAGTTGTCTGTGCGGCTGGTTCTTCAGCTGCTCGAAATTTGAGACAATATTCACTGAAAGTTTTTACCCGACTATTTAGAGCACAGGTACTGAAGTATACATTTCTATCACCCATATGCACACAACCATGTAAACACCCGTTAGTATGCATCACGTGTATGTACTTTAATTGGTTTAATAATACTTTACTGTGGATATGTACAACAACAAGAAATGGCCAGTTGACGGACCAACACTACGGACAATCGGCAGTTCAAATATAATTTTATTCAACATTTGACAGACAAGGGACGTTTATTTTTTTTTCTATGTAAGTGTGTATGGCATTGCCTACACACGTTTTGTGACTAAGCTGCAATTTGTTATCTGCAGATAAACTTAATAAAGCACTTTTAATTCCCACCTTGCTTCTGCATAGCTTGTAAGAATTTGAGAACTTTTAACCATTTCCATTGTATCCATATTATTTACCACAAAGAATAACACATTCCCTATGCTTTCTCTTTGGGGACAAGTTAACGAAAACAGAACCAAAATGTAGTACCACAGTGCATCAAGTGTGAAGTGTATTTCTCTTTCCTTTATCTGCACGGATGTAAAATAGGTGCTGGATAATTGAAGGCATCTCCCTGATAGCGACCCACAATAGTACTTTCACCTATTTGGAATTTTCATATCAGTGCAGATGAGATGGAGTCAGATCCAGCCAAAATAACTGTAGTTAGCGACATATTGTAATCAGCTGTTGCACACGAGATCCCCTAAAAACACTCCACTTCGATACAGCTATGACCAAAAGTGATTTCCCAAACCCTTTTCCTAACCTTAACCTAATTCTCCTAACCTAGTAATTTTAGGAAAAGGGTTAGAATTTGTGAAAATGCTCTCCTAACCTGCATCGAAGTGGCGTGTTTTTAGAGAGTTCCCAAATGTATCCCACTGCAGAAGAGTTTTGACATATGCCACACACCCTTTGGATCAGCTGTTGTATAGAGCATAATAGTAATGGCGTCTTTTTATAGGCACTAACTCCGGCATGGCTCGTTGGCCAAAGCCTATGGGGAAATTAGATATACACTGCTCAAAAAAATAAAGGGAACACTTAAACAGGATGGCACATCAATGCAAGCTGTGGCAAGAAGGTTTGCGGTGTCTGTCAGCGTAGTGTCCAGAGCATGGAGGCGCTACCAGGAGACAGGCCAGTACATCAGGAGACATGGAGGAGGCCGTAGGAGGGCAACAACCCAGCAGCAGGACCGCTACCTCCGCCTTTGTGCAAGGAGGAGCAGGAGGAGCACTGCCAGAGCCCTGCAAAATGACCTCCAGCAGGCCACAAATGTGCATGTGTCTGCTCAAACGGTCAGAAACAGACTCCATGAGGGTGGTATGAGGGCCCGACTTCCACAGGTGGGGGTTGTGCTTACAGCCCAACACCGTGCAGGACGTTTGGCATTTGCCGGTGAATACCAAGATTGGCAAATTCGCCACTGGCGCCCTGTGCTCTTCACAGATGAAAGCAGGTTCACACTGAGCACATGTGACAGAAGTGACAGAGTCTGGAGACGCTGTAGAGAACGTTCTGCTGCCTGCAACATCCTCCAGCATGACTGGTTTGGCGGTGGGTCAGTCATGGTGTGGGGTGGCATTTCTTTGGGGGGCCGCACAGCCCTCCATGTGCTCGCCAGAGGTAGCCTGACTGCCATTAGGTACCGAGATGAGATCCTCAGACCCCTTATGAGACCATATGCTGGTGCGGTTGGCCCTGGGTTCCTCCTAATGCAAGACAATACTAGACCTCATGTGGCTGGAGTTTGTCAGCAGATCCTGCAAGAGGAAGACATTGATGCTATGGACTGGCCCGCCCGTTCCCCAGACCTGAATCCAATTGAGCACATCTGGGACATCATGTCTTGCTCCATCCACCAACGCCACGTTGCACCACAGACTGTCCAGGAGTTGGCGGATGCTTTAGTCCAGGTCTGGGAGGAGATCCCTCAGGAGACCATCCGCCACCTCATCAGGAGCATGCCCAGGCGTTGTAGGGAGGTCATACAGGCACGTGGAGGCCACACACTACTGAGCCTCATTTTGACTTGTTTTAAGGACATAACATCAAAGTTGGATCAGCCTGTAGTGTAGTTTTCCACTTTAATTTTGAGTGTGACTCCAAATCCAGACCTCCATGGGTTGATAAATTTGATTTCCATTGATCATTTGTGTGATTTTGTTGTCAGCACATTCAACTATGTAAAGAAAAAAAGTATTTAATAAGAATATTTCATTCATTCAGATCTAGGATGTGTTATTTTAGTGTTCCCTTTTAACAGTGAAAAAGTCTACTGTAAACACAGGCTTCGATTTTACACATTTTATTCTATGAGAACATGTTCATTAGCTAACGTCACTTTTTGAACTTTGAAGCATTCATGTAATCACAAGCACAAAAGGCATTCATTAAGGTCATGTTAACTGACTATCTCAGAAGAAAAACGCGTAAGATCTCCTTAGCCTGTGTTAATCTATATTTGAGTGACCACTAACAATGAAAATACATGTTCTCATAGATGGAAGGCAGGTGGGAGGAGGAGAGATCAGGTGGGACCATTCTAGCCAATGAGAGGGCAGATGTATGACAACAGGCCATAGAGACAGAGGACTCTTTTGTATCTGACTTTAAAGTACCCCAGGTTGAGTCTTCATACCCATAAAACCTAGCGGTCAAACAAGGAAATGGTTCCAATCGCTTTTCGATCATTCATTTTCCCCCATAGGGGTTTTAGAAAATAATAACGGCCGTGTTTCATGTAGGTTTATCCTGGAGTGATATTTTGATAACCATGTAAATCTCTCAAGTCTAGGACAAGGTGGCTTTTATCAATATATTAGAATTTATCAATATATTAGAATTTAAGCACTAATGTGGCCATCATAAAGAAATAATTGCCACGATGATCTGAACGAGACTGCCGAACAGTGGCAAAAGTAAGAATCTCTGGATTAACTATTTATTCATTACATTTAGTAATGAATAAATGTCCTCACAATTGACACTTCTGTGAGCTGTCTTGTACAAGTTTTAAATTGACACAATACCTGTTAGCAAAGATGTCAGCTAGAGATGACGTGCAGGATCTTGCAGGGCTTTTTAGTCTTGCATGAGGTCTAATTAGCATTTTAGAATCAGAGTAAATAGAGCCAAATATATTGATAAATCACCTTGCATGATATCAAAACGTCCGACCAGGTTAAACCTACACGAAACACAGCCCTTATTTTAAGTGTTTCTAAAATTCCTTATGGGAAAAATGAATGTTGGAAAAACGATTACCATTACCGTTAGACCACTAGGGTATTATGACACCTCCGCTGTGGGGCTCTATAGCGTCTGACTGCATGGGCAGCGCCATTGTGACCATCTCCATTTTAAAGTAGTACATTTTTATTAATTTGTGGATGAATCCCACCCAGTTGACTATTTTAAAAATGTGGTAGTCCTCAATGGCAATGTCCATGCTAAAATGGGTTATATCCATGATGAGTTCGCTCTGACAGGCACAACTTCAAAGTTGCTGAAATGCCATGTGCTTCCACTTATCAGTGCATTTGAAACAACCTAGCCATTATGAAACTTCTACTCGATCAAAATATATTATAGAATTACACTTACTTGACTTCTATGCTCTTTTAGAGTTAAGGTACTCACAGTTTTGTAATATCTTTGTTATTTTTATTAAAACACCACACAAGATTGAAGCTAGACGAGTGGTAGATATGACTAATATACAGTTCTTTCTGGTTCCTCTATGGAACCACTCGAAATGAGGTGTCAATAACTGGGGTTGAAAAACCACATTACACAACCAGGCTACAGAAGCTGAAGGATGTTCATCCATTCCTTGCATTTACTCTCCTACCCAGTACTAAAGACGCTCTGGTTGAAGACTCGCCTAGGTACAGATCTAGGATCAGCTTCCCCTCCCCCAATCCTTCCTTCATACTGTATGCAGAGACATAGAAATGGTATCCATGAATGAGTTTCTCTGACTAGGGAAGTAAACAATAGGCTTAATTGCCAAAATATCACTAACCATTAGCGGGGAAAATGCTAAACTGACCCAAGATCAGCATCTAGGGGCAATTTCCCCCTACTCCACTGCAGCCCAACAGATTATGCTTAAACAGGGTTATTCCAATCCATTGGTAGGCCGAAATGTTATTACACTGGTCTTTAAGAGTCATATTGATTTAAAATCAGTCATCCTGTGGCGCCCCTTTCAGACTGGACCTCTGACTCTTCTTCTCCTTCTGGCCCATCATACGGTAAAGCTTCTTCTTTGCCTCCTTCTGCCTCTTGAGCTTGTCCTCCTCCGCCTTGCTCCGCTGCCACAGGAAGTCCTTGTGCTTAGCGTGCTGCACTGTGTGCGCTTTCTTGCTCTTGTAGTTGTGCACCGCGCTCAGCGCGTTGAGCAGTGCCGCCACCTGGTGGACAAGAGAGGGCACATGGTCAGATTTCAAATGCAGTGTCATTCCTGTGTGTGTGTGTGTGTGTGTGTGTGTGTGTGTGTGTGTGTGCGCGCGTCAGGGGCAGTCATTGAAGCCACAAATGTTCGAGGCTGATAGCGGTACTGCAGGCATTGTTGGCATTAAAAAATGGTAGTCTTCATGGTCCATCTTACTGTAAAAAATCAAATTCTAAGACAATCATGGTACCAATAATTACTTTAATACACCAGTTGTATGTCCTTGAAACTATTTTAAAATCTCACACAGAAGAAATTAGTTGCTAATGGCAGCCTGCAGTACCTGGGTCGTCCTTCAACTGGAGTTACTCAATGAGGGAGCAGCACTGTAACCTAACCGACTTAAATTTGGCTTCAATGTGCTATGGAGTCTTCACATAGGAATGAATGGCCTCCCGTGATCAATGGCTTTGTCCATTCATATATACCGTTATTGGTGGGGTGGCGACAGTGTGTAGGTTTTTGTTACAGCCCAGCTTTTACACAGATTTAGATCATCTAGACCACCATTTGTTGAATCAAATGTGTTGGTGCTGGGCTAGAACAAAAGTCTGCACCTCGGCCAGTCCGGTTTCTGATAAAATAAGGTGGTGATTTATGTTTTTCGCTTTCACAGAATATTAGTACATCAGAGATGAAAAGAATGAGTAAATCTGACAAACATCCCAGAATTCAATGGGATTTTTCATTATCGATTCCTTAAGGAGACCCTTACCTTCCTCTCGTGGGGCTCCCGTAGGACAGCAGGCCTCTGGAGGTCCTTGGGCGTCTTGCCCTTGGGCTGGTCCTGTTTGGGCTTGCTCTTGAAGGGCAATGCCTTCTGCAGCTCCCGGGGGATGTGCAGCTTGTTGAAGTGGCGCTGCACTCGCACAACTGGCTGCCAAGGGGGGAGAAAGGGTCAAGGGTTAGGTCAGAGGTTCAGAATCCAACCAGGCCAATAGTCTGGCTTCAGCAGATACCTTTTCATACTACAGACGCTGTGAGACATTGTAGCTGAGGACGGATGTCAAATGGTGCCAGAGAAGATGGAGCGTAAACGCCACCAACAGCACAGGTGGTGAAATTAGATTTAGACAAACTTTACTGTCCACGCAGTGTGGAAAGTTGCCTTCATTAAATCCTGGGCACTAGTTAAAGAGATATGTTTATTCTAATGGGCGAGCGAGAAATAAACTTGTAATATTGGTCACCATGGATGTCACAGTGACATGCCTTGGGATGCAAGTCAACAAGCCTGTACCGAATGACCAGTGCACCGGTGTTGTATCGAGGTGCCTCCCACTGGGCAGCTATATCACAGTGTTGCTGATGTTAGCTAACGTAGCCAAATGTTTTGCTACAAGTTTTTTAAATTCCAAGTAGGATAGCAGCCTTTATGAGAAATAACTATATTGGTAACTTCCTGGATGTCACCGTGTGATAGTCTAGTGGGGAGAGCACGCATGGCAAGCAGGTGTTTCACAACACCGGGACAGTGTCCTTCGCCCCCGCCTGCCGAGCACAGCTTTCCCACAGATCCTTTAACCCTACGGCGAGGGAAGTAGTCAGCTAGCTAGCGTAGCCAATATATCAAGGTGGAAGCTAAAGCACAAGCAACAGTGGTTGTACATTTTCGGTGAAAAATCACTACAAGTAGGAAATTAACATCAAATCAAATCAAATTTTATTTGTCACATACACATGGTTAGCAGATGTTAATGCGAGTGTAGCGAAATGCTTGTGCTTCTAGTTCCGACAATGCAGTAATAACGAACAAGTAATCTAACTAACAATTCCCAAAAAACTACTGTCTTATACACAGTGTAAGGGGATAAGGAATATGTACATAAGGATATGAATGAGTGATGGTACAGAGCAGCATAGGCAAGATACAGTAGATGATATCGAGTACAGTATAACATATAAGATGAGTATGTAAACAAAGTGGCATAGTTAAAGTGGCTAGTGATACATGTATTACATAAGGATGCAGTCGATGATATAGAGTACAGTATATACGTATGCATATGAGATGAATAATGTAGGGTAAGTAACATTATATAAGGTAGCATTGTTTAAAGTGGCTAGTGATATATTTACATCATTTCCCATCAATTCCCATTATTAAAGTGGCTGGAGTTGAGTCAGTGTCATTGACAGTGTGTTGGCAGCAGCCACTCAATGTTAGTGGTGGCTGTTTAACAGTCTGATGGCCTTGAGATAGAAGCTGTTTTTCAGTCTCTCGGTCCCAGCTTTGATGCACCTGTACTGACCTCGCCTTCTGGATGATAGCGGGGTGAACAGGCAGTGGCTCGGGTGATTGATGTCCTTGATGATCTTTATGGCCTTCCTGTAGCATTGGGTGGTGTAGGTGTCCTGGAGGGCAGGTAGTTTGCCCCCGGTGATGCGTTGTGCAGACCTCACTACCCTCTGGAGAGCCTTACGGTTGAGGGCGGTGCAGTTGCCATACCAGGCGGTGATACAGCCCGCCAGGATGCTCTCGATTGTGCATCTGTAGAAGTTTGTGAGTGCTTTTGGTGACAAGCCAAATTTCTTCAGCCTCCTGAGGTTGAAGAGGCGCTGCTGCGCCTTCTTCACGATGCTGTCTGTTTGAGTGGACCAATTCAGTTTGTCTGTGATGTGTATGCCGAGGAACTTAAAACTTGCTACCCTCTCCACTACTGTTCCATCGATGTGGATAGGGGGGTGTTCCCTCTGCTGTTTCCTGAAGTCCACAATCATCTCCTTAGTTTTGTTGACGTTGAGTGTGAGGTTATTTTCCTGACACCACACTCCGAGGGCCCTCACCTCCTCCCTGTAGGCCGTCTCGTCGTTGTTGGTAATCAAGCCTACCACTGTTGTGTCGTCCGCAAACTTGATGATTGAGTTGGAGGCGTGCGTGGCCACGCAGTCGTGGGTGAACAGGGAGTACAGGAGAGGGCTCATAACGCACCCTTGTGGGGCCCCAGTGTTGAGGATCAGCGGGGAGGAGATGTTGTTGCCTACCCTCACCACCTGGGGGCGGCCCGTCAGGAAGTCCAGTACCCAGTTGCACAGGGCGGGGTCGAGACCCAGGGTCTCGAGCTTGATGACGAGCTTGGAGGGTACTATGGTGTTGAATGCCGAGCTGTAGTCGATGAACAGCATTCTCACATAGGTATTCCTCTTGTCCAGATGGGTTAGGGCAGTGTGCAGTGTGGTTGAGATTGCATCGTCTGTGGACCTATTGGGCGGTAAGCAAATTGGAGTGGGTCTAGGGTGTCAGGTAGGGTGGAGGTGATATTGTCCTTGACTAGTCTCTCAAAGCACTTCATGATGACGGATGTGAGTGCTACGGGGCGGTAGTCGTTTAGCTCAGTTACCTTAGCTTTCTTGGGAACAGGAACAATGGTGGCCCTCTTGAAGCATGTGGGAACAGCAGACTGGTATAGGGATTGATTGAATATGTCTGTAAACACACCGGCCAGCTGGTCTGCGCATGCTCTGAGGGCGCGGCTGGGGATGCCGTCTGGGCCTGCAGCCTTGCGAGGGTTAACACGTTTAAATGTCTTACTCACCTCGGCTGCAGTGAAGGAGAGACCGCATGTTTTCGTTGCAGGCCGTGTCAGTGGCACTGTATTGTCCTCAAAGCGGGCAAAAAAGTTATTTAGTCTGCCTGGGAGCAAGACATCCTGGTCTGTGACTGGGCTGGATTTCTTCCTGTAGTCCGTGATTGACTGTAGACCCTGCCACATGCCTCTTGTGTCTGAGCCGTTGAATTGAGATTCTACTTTGTCTCTGTACTGGCGCTTAGCTTGTTTGATAGCCTTGCGGAGGGAATAGCTGCACTGTTTGTTTTCGCTCATGTTACCAGACACCTTGCCCTGATTAAAAGCAGTGGTTCGCGCTTTCAGTTTCACACGACTGCTGCCATCAATCCACGGTTTCTGGTTAGGGAATGTTTTAATCGTTGCTATGGGAACGACATCTTCAACGCACGTTCTAATGAACTCGCACACCGAATCAGCGTATTCGTCAATATTGTTATCTGACACAATACGAAACATCTCCCAGTCCACGTGATGGAAGCAGTCTTGGAGTGTGGAGTCAGCTTGGTCGGACCAGCGTTGGACAGACCTCAGCGTGGGAGCCTCTTGTTTTAGTTTCTGTCTGTAGGCAGGGATCAACAAAATGGAGTCGTGGTCAGCTTTTCCGAAAGGGGGGCGGGGCAGGGCCTTATATGCGTCGCGGAAGTTAGAGTAACAATGATCCAAGGTCTTTCCACCCCTGGTTGCGCAATCGATATGCTGATCAAATTTAGGGAGTCTTGTTTTCAGATTAGCCTTGTTAAAATCCCCAGCTACAATGAATGCAGCCTCCGGATAAATCGTTTCCAGTTTGCAGAGAGTTAAATAAAGTTCGTTCAGAGCCATCGATGTGTCTGCTTGGGGGGGGGATATATACGGCTGTGATTATAATCGAAGAGAATTCTCTTGGTAGATAATGCGGTCTACATTTGATTGTGAGGAAGTCTAAATCAGGTGAACAGAAGGATTTGAGTTCCTGTATGTTTCTTTCATCACACCATGTCACGTTGGCCATAAGGCATACGCCCCCGCCCCTCTTCTTACCAGAAAGATGTTTGTTTCTGTCGGCGCGATGCGTGGAGAAACCCGTTGGCTGCACCGCCTCGGATAGCGTCTCTCCAGTGAGCCATGTTTCCGTGAAGCAAAGAACGTTACAGTCTCTGATGTCCCTCTGGAATGCTACCCTTGCTCGGATTTCATCAACCTGACTGGACATTGGCAAGAAGAAGTGGGAGTGGTGCACGGTGTGCCCGTCTCCGGAGTCTGACCAGAAGACCGCCTCGTTTCCCTCTTTTTCGGAGTCGTTTTTTTGGGTCACTGCATAGGATCCACTCTGTTGTCCTGTTTGTAAGGCAGAACACAGGATCCGCGTCGCGAAAAACATATTCTTGGTCGTACTGATGGTGAGTTGACGCTGATCTTATATTCAGTAGTTCTTCTCGACTGTATGTAATGAAACCTAAGATGACCTGGGGTACTAATGTAAGAAATAACACGTAAAAAAACTACAAACTGCATAGTTTCCTAGGAACGCGAAGCGAGGCGGCCATCTCTGTCGGCGCCGGAATCTGAACTAAATACTTCCTCCAAGCTAGCAAACCACTATGGCTTGTATTGACATTATAATTACATCACTATTACTTAGCTAGTTTCTATGAAACAGCTGCCTGTGTTAGATGCCGAGTTAGTGGTGTCCTTTATGTTGTGATAGCTAGCGAATATGCTAACGTTAGCTAGCTAGCTAGCTAAACATTCAGCTATGGACTGGCAGTATGGGATTATGGAGATTTAATTAAATTATTTCTTCATCATCTTGCTAGGTAGTTATCTAGCTGTGGCCATCTGGCTTGTATAAACAAGGCTTTCTACAAAATAACAACATTAGCTCAATCTAAAGCATAAGCAACACACACAGACATGCATTGCCATACAATGCTACTGCCACCTTCTGGTTTGAAGTATTTTAACAAGGTGGCTGACGAATTCAAGGTCTTTGCTGTGTGAACACAGAAGCTATTGACTGCTGACACTGTTCAGAGGTGCTAAGAACTGTTGGCAGGCAAACGTTTGACAATCCTACCAGTGTGTCTGAGCTATAAGTGTCACATTATCACAGAGTCACGTGGACTATTTCACAGGCTTAGAAGATTAGTGCATTTAATTTAAGTGATGTTTTGTCAGTCATTCGCACGGACATTAGCATGACAAGCAGGTTGATTCACCTCATCGGTAGGTCACAGGTCACATGACTTTTGTTTTTATTCATTTTGATCTTATTACAAAACTCGTTCAAGTTATAAACATGTTAAATTAAACCCCCAAAGAGGCATAATAGTGTTCACAAGATAAGACAAGATACGACACTGGTAAGGAATATGTAAAAGAGGGCCAAGATACATTACATAAGACATGGGTAAAAAGGAATAATGAAATACATAAACCTAATTTAGTTTAACTTAATTGCTTATTTTGAAGGACATTTTTATTAAGTTGAGCCAACTCTTGAATTTTTTTATTTCTTTCAGAAAAAGGTGGGTTTGGAAAAGTTTGCATTAATATTATATAATATAAAATGTTACACTTACAGTAATAAACATTGACCAAGCAGTATAAACAACTTTGCAAGAAGACTTGTCAGTATCATAACTTATATCTAAGCACAAGTGTTTTCATGACATTCAAAAAATGACTTTGAAAGCTTGTTTGCCAGGATACAGCCGGGCTACTTTATTGATTAAATGCTTGTAACGTAGATGCAGGGAGTCAGAAAGCAAGTGCAGTTAGGGAGTTTAATGACTAAGACAGTACAAAACAAGAGATGCGTCTAACATGGAAACATAAACAATATTGCCTGGTGGGTGATAACAATGGAGTACAAGATAAATAGGAAATAATCAAGGAGTTGATGAAGTCCAGGTGTGCCCAATGATGAGGCGCAGCTGTGCGTAATGAAGGTTGACAGGTGTGCATATAGATGGGTTACCAGGACTGGTGAAGACGTGACAATTCTAAACAAAATGAATGATGTCTTAATCAAAACAAATGGATTATCTCTTGTGATTGGTGTATGATGATTCCACATGGTTTTCCTTCTGCATTTATTATATCACAACAATGTAGCACAATATTGCCATTCACCTATGAACCAACATCTTCCAGCTTCCTCCCTCTGTCTTGGTTCGACGTCATTATGACATCATTTGAACCAGTTTTGCCCACTGGGTAAGGAGTCATGGGTCTATTCAGTGAGGTGAAATGTTTTGAACGGTAATGGATAGAGCTAACATGATTCCCTATTCTACCTGAAAGATAATCATGTATCTCCACACAAAATATTTGAATCTGAATATGATTTTTTTCTAACTTTTTTCTCTGAACATTCTGTAACATTGCTCTCTCATGAACACACCCCTTAGTTTTCAACAATATTCACATGAGCCCTACTCTTCTGCCTTCACTAGACATCAGACAAATGTATGTATGTGCATGTATGTCTGTGTACGTTTTTGCATATGTGTAGTGTAGGCCTACTGGTTCTTAATTAGCCTATATAGGACCACTTTGAAAGGCACTGATACCCACCCTTGACAGTACACTCCCAAGAAGATAAACATGGAAATTACTGTAATCTGGCCCTATAACTACAGATATAAAGTCATAGCTGGCTGTCTCTTTCTCTCTGTAGGCATCATCTCTTGCCAGGAGTCTGAGTCTTTGCTGATGAATGCTTTAGAGAGATGCTTCCTGGTTCGAACCAGGGAGCAGATCTGGGGTTACACCATAGAGCTAGATAGAAGACTCATCTTTGCATACCTGCTATTATAGCGTATGCAACAGCATGGGCAGCGCCATTGACATCTCAATTTTAAAGTAATCAATTTTCTTCTAATTTGTGTTTAAATAAAGTGTAAAGCTAATATTGCTGATTTAGTCCTGAAGCCAAATATTGTGTGTCATTAATTTATTGTGGCCACTAGATAGTGGTTTTATAGCTTAAAGCCATTTACATACCATAGCACCCAATTTAAATTGGAAGTCATTGGCTGATTGCTCCCAACCCGAAGGAACCCCCAGCCAGTTGACTACTTTAAAATGGTGGACGCCCTCAATGGCAATGTCCATTCGAAAACAAGCTAGTGGCATCACTACATCACTCCCTGGTTCAAATCCAGGCTGTATCACATCTGGCTGTGATTGGGAGTCCCATAGGGCACCACATAATTGTCCCAGTGTCATCCAGCTTTGGCTGTGGTAGGCTGTCATTGTAAATAATAATTTGTTCTTAATCGACTTGCCTATGTTGAGTCCTCTATCAATCTCTATGGGTTACACCCTGAGCAACTGCACCACCTGTGGCTTCAAACACTTCCTGGTGGATGTCTTTGGAGAAAGCTTGATCAGAACAGGTTTTTTCACTCTGGCCAACCTCATTTAATTCCACAAGGTCTTTCTTTTTAGTCCGTCTTTCTTTTCTTGTCTGTCTTTGGTCTCTGTCTATCGGTCTGTCATGTCTGCCTGTCTGGGCTTGATTTAGCTCTCACTTGTCTATGCGCATTTGCTGTGTCTGCGCTAAATTAATCTGTGTAAATCATATTTCTGTCTCAATATCCAATATCTATTCTTCACTGCTGTGTTATTTTCCCTAGGATGAGGTCATCACTACATCGGGAGGAGAGCTCCTGCAGGAGTCACGTTGACCAACAAACTTTCCCACTAACTACAGGGGTCTATTTCAGTAATACCCCCTCCACCCCTCCTGATAAACATACCTGTCCTCCATGACACCCGGTGAAAGCAAATTTAAATTCCAGATCCAAAATGGAAAACTTTCTCATTGAAAAGGAATGACACTTTTCATTCTTATATTTCAATTTATCTCCTGACTTGATGGAATTGAAATTTAATTCCAGCCCCTGGAAAGAGAGCACTGTCACACAAAAACAATGGAGTGAATTTATGGCCCTATTCAACTATTCAGTCAAAACATTGACATGGTAAAAAAAATCTGTAAATTACAAACAACATTGCTGTGTGGCCAGACTGTAGAATTCTATAAGATATTTCATTTATGCTGAGGAAAATAGCGCCGAGACAGGATTGTGTCAAGTCACAGATCTGGGGAAGGTTACAAAAAAAATGTCTGCCACCATCTGTTCACCTTCCAACAGGACAACTACCCTAAACACACAGCTAAGACAACAAAGGAGTGGCTTCAGGACAAGTCTCTGAATGTCCTTGAGTGGCCCAGACCGAGCCCGGACTTGAACCCAATCGAACATCTTTGGAGAGACCTTAAAATAGCTGTGCAGCAAAGCTCCCCATCCAACCTGACAGAGCTTGAGAGTATCTGCAGAGAAGAATAGGAGAAACTCCCCAAATACAGGTGTGCCAAGATTGTAGCGTCATACCCAAGACTGAAGATTGTAATCACTTCCAAAGGTACTTCAACAAAGTACTGAGTAAAGGGTCTGAATAATGTAAATGTATATTTAATTTAAAAAAATGTTTTTCTACATTTGCAAAAATGTCTAAAAACCTGTTTCTGCTTTGCCATTATGGGGTATTGTGTGTAGGTTGATGAGGGGGGGGGGGGGACAATTTAATAAATTTAAGAAGAATTAGTAAGAATTATAATGAAATTCATCACATACTTGTCGTCAGTTGAGAATCTTGCACTATCAAAAAGAACAGCACAAGCTTGCAGATGGATGTCCCTACCAAATCAGAAGATCCACCCAGAACATGTTTTATACACACATTGGAAAAACAAATGCTCAATTGATTATTTCCCAGATTGACAAAATTTACATTTCTCATCAATATTTCTAATATATTTACAAATACTTTCGGTGGACGACTAACACCCGTGAGTTATTATAGTGTCCTCTATCTATCTCTATGACTGGTACCCACTAGCTGTCAGTGGAATATTATGACGTAGTTTCCGGTATTACGCCCGACTCACCAAAAAAAACTGTCGAACTGGGAAGGAGCAGTCAAAAGGGGTCGAAAATACTCAAATAATCTAAAGTAAGTTAACGTTGTGTATGAATAAACCTCCTGTCCCCGATACTGTCACGTCGTTCGTATTATCAAGAGAAGTAGCAAACCAGCATTTCACGATATGCTAACGTAATGTTAGCATGGCTAATAGGTAGCTAGCTAACTAGCAACACTAATCTCTGGAGCTTTGATAGCACAGCACTCGTAAAACGAACGTCTATTTGTCAAATATGCTAAAGTAGTTAACATCATACAATTACTTTCTACATAGACTAGTTTTGGTGGTTAGTGTAAACAATAAACAAGTAGGTCGCTAACTAGTCTGGCTGGATGGCTCGTTTTGACGGCTGTATGACGCAACGCGACAGGTGTTCTGAAGACTGGAATGTCTCCCCCTGAATTGTTGCTAGCTAGGTCAGGGGTGTCAGAGATCTAGTGTCTGTTTATGTTTATCCGCGACCTGTCTGTTGAATATAGTCATGCTGACTACGCTCTTGAGCACTAATATTTTCTTCAACTGGCCATACATAGGATTACATAGTAATCATCAGGACTGGCTGTGTCTCACTCATTAATTACATTATAAAAGTATTAGCTAGCTAGCCAATATCCCCCTTTTTTTTAATGATAAATTAACATAAACAATTCCAGAGACTGTCAATCTGTGCATGTGTCAATACATTTGAGTAGCCTAGTTAGTACCACAAGTAAGGACATTCAAAACGTTCAGATTCATAACTGTTTGAGAAGCATTGTCTTAATCACTTTCTCTATTTGACAGAACCCCAAGAAACATAGCTGCTTCACTCTCCACCAGGATTACATCGTGATTGGACACAGAACCATCTCCCTGCCAATGACAGCTCTTTAGAGAGAAAATACCCTGTCCACCACAGTCATTGGCTGAGCTGGACTTGAGATCACAATGATGAAGAGGATCTGAGGGAGTCTTCCTCCTCAGGTGTAGGAGGCGAGCCCTGTCCTTTCCCATCCCCTTGACACACCCATTAATATGAACCATGGACCCAGGAGCAGTTGACAGTCCCGTCACCTTAGTCATCAAGGCCCCCAACCAGAAGTATGACGACCAGACAATAAACTGTTTTCTCAACTGGACGGTAGAGAAACTGAAGAGTCACATCTCGAATGTGTACCCAAGCAAGCCGGTGAGTTGGTACTGCCATTTTTTGGTTTCCTCATCCCCACCATTCCATTAACTAAGGGGAGTGGATAGGACGGGGGAACCGTCCGCCTGGAGAGCTACTGGGTGTGCAGGCTTTTGCTCCAGCTCAGCTCTAGGTCTAACTCTCAAAGGAATAACCACAGTAAAAGTATCTGCAAAGTATACTGAACAAAACTATAAATGCAACCATTTCAAATATTTTACTGAGTTGCAGTTCATATATTCAGTCAATTGAAATAAATTAATTAGACCCTAATCTATGGATTTTACATGACTGTAATACAGATACCTTAAAAGAAAAGTAGGGTGTGGATCAGAAAACTAGTCAGTATCTGGTGATACCACCATTTTCCTCATGCAGGACGACACATCTCCTTTGCATAGAGTTGATCAGGCCGTTGATTATGGCCTGTGGAATGTTGTCCATCTCCTCTTCAATGGCTGTGCAAAGTTGCTGGATATTGGTGGGAACTGGAACATGCAATAATACATGTCGATCCAGAGCATCTCAAACACTATTACTGACTACAAAGGGAAACCCAGACGCAGCTGCCCAGTGATGCGTGCCTACCAGACAAGCTAAATGCCTTTATGTTCGCTTCGAGGCAAGCAACACTGAAGCATGCACGAGAGCACCAGCTGTTTTGGATGACTGTGTGATAACGCTCTCGGTAGCTGATGTGAACAAAACCTTTAAACAGGTCAACGGACCCACTGTCAAGTGTCTTCACTAGAGGTCGACCGATTATGATTTTTTTCAGCGCCGATACCGATTATTGGAGGACCAAAAAACAGCCGATACCAATTAACCGGACAATTTTTATTTTATTTTATTTGTAATAATGACAATTACAACAATACTGAATGAACACGTATTTTTACTTAATATAATACATCAATAAAATCAATGTAGCCCCAAATAAATAATGAAACGTGTTCAATTTGGTTTAAATAATGCAAAAACAAAGTGTTGGAGAAGAAAGTAAAAGTGCCATGTAAGAAAGCTAACGTTTAAGCTCCTTGCTCAGAACATGAGAACATATGAAAGCTGGTGGTTCCTTTTAACATGAGTCTTCAATATTCCCAGGTAAGAAGTTTTAGGTTGTAGTTATTATAGGAATTATAGGACTATTTCCCTCTATACCATTTGTATTTCATTAACCTTTGACTATTGGATGTTCTTATAGGCACTTTAGTATTACCAGAGTTAACAGTATAGCTTCCGTCCCTCTCCTCGCACCTACCTGGGCTCGAACCAGGAACACATCGACAACAGCCACGCTCGAAGCAGCGTTACGCATGCAGAGCAAGGGAAACGACCACAGGCTCAGAGCGAGTGACGTTTGAAACGCTATAAGTGCGAGCTAACTAGCTGGCCATTTGACTTCGGTTACACCAGCCTCATCTCGGGAGTTGATAGGCTTGAAGTCATAAACAGTGCAATGCTTGACGCACAACGAAGAGCTGCTGGTAAAACGCACGAAAGTGCTGTTTGAATGAATGTTTACACGCCTGCTTCTGCCTACCACCGCTCAGTCAGATACTTAGATACTTGTATGCTCAGTCAGATTATATGCAACGCAGGACACGCTAGATAATATGTAGTAATATCATCAACCATGTGTAGTTAACTAGTGATAATGATTGATTGTTTTTATAAGATACGTTTAATGCTAGCTAGCAACTTACCTTGGCTTACTGCATTCGCGTAACAGGCAGTCTCCTTGTGGAGTGCACAAGGACAAGTTAACTTTAAGGTTGCAAGATTAGATCCCCCGAGCTGACAAGAGGAAAATCTGTCGTTCTGCCCCTGAATGAGGCAGTTAACCCACCGTTCCTAGGCCGTCATTGAAAATAAGAATATGTTTTTAACTGACTTGCCTAGTTCAATAAAGGTGTTAAAAAAAAAAAAGTTACCTTGAAATCGGCCCTAATTAATCGGCCATTCCGATTAATCGGTCAACCTCTAGTCTTCACTCACATTTTCAACATCTCCCTGACGGAGTCTGTAATACCTACATGTTTCAAGCAGACCACCATAGTCCCTGTGCCCAAGGAAACGAAGGTAACCTGCCTAAATGATTACCGCCCCCTGGCACTCACGCTGGTAGCCATGAGGTGCTTTGAAAGGTTTTTCATGGCTCACATCAACAGCATCCTCCCGGACACCCTAGACCCACTCCAATTGGCATACCGCCCCAACGGATCCACAGATGACGCAGTCGCACTCCACACCGCCCTTTCTCACCTGGACAAAATGAACACCTATGTGAGAATGCTGTTCATCGACTACAAGTCAGCGTTCAACACCATAGTGCCCACGAAGCTCATCACTAAGCTAAGGATCCTGGGACTAAACACCTATCTCTGCTACTGGTTCTTGGACTTCCTGACGGGCTGCCCCCAGGTGGTAAGAGTAGGCAACAACGCCTCTGCCACGCTGATCCTTAACACTGGGGCCCCTCAGGAGTGTGGACTTAGTCCCGTCCTGTATTCTCTGTTCACCCGTGGCCAAACACGATCCAACACCACCATTAAGTTTGCTGATGACACAACAGTGGTAGGCCTGATCACCGACAACGATGAGACGGCCTATAGGGAGGAGGTCAGAGAACTGGCAGTGTGGTGCCAGGACAACAACCTCTCCCTCAATGTGAGCAAGACGAAGGAGCTGATCGTGGACTACAGGAAAAGGCGGGCCAAACAGGCCCCCATTAGTGGAGCGGGTCGAGAGTTTCAAGTTCCTTGGTGTCCACATCACCAATGAACTATCATGGTCCAAACATACCAAGACAGTCGTGAAGAGGGTACGACAAAACCTTTTCCCCCTCAGGAGAGTGAAAAGATTTGGCATGGGCCCCCAGATCCTCAAAAGGTTTGACAGCTGCACCATTGATGGTTGCATCAGTGCCTGGTATGGCAACTGCTCGGCATCTGACCGTGAGGAGTTACAGAGGGTTGTGCGAACGGCCCAGTACATCACTGGGGCTAAACTTCCTGCCATCCAGGACCTATAAATAGGCAGTGTCAGAGGAAAGCCCATAAAATTGTCAGACTTCAGTCACCCAAGTTGTAGACTGTTTTCTCTGCTGCCGCACGGCACGTGGTACCGGAGCGCCAAGTCTAGGACCAAAATACTCCTCAAAAGCTTCTACGCCCAAGCCATTAGACTGTTGAACAATTCATAAAAATCACCACCAGATAATTTACATTGACCCCCCCACCCCTTGTACACTGCTGCTACTCGCTGCTTGTTTGTTACCTATGCATAGTCACGAAGCCCCCACCTACAGTTGAAGTCGGAAGTTTACTTACACTTAGGTTAGGGTCATTAAAACTCATTTTTCAACCACTCCACAAATGTCTTGTTAACGAACTATAGTTTTGGCAAGTAGGTTAGGACATCTACTTTGTGTATGACACGAGTACATTTTCCAACAATTGTTTACAGACAGATTATTTCACTTATAATTTACTGTATCACAATTACAGTGGGTCAGAAGTTTACATACACTAAGTTGGCTGTGCCTTTAAACAGCTTGGAAAATTCCAGAAAATTATGTCATGGCTTTAGAGGCTTCTGATAGGCGAATTGACATAATTTGAGTCAATTGGAGGTGTACCTGTGGATGTATTTCAAGGCCTCTTTGCTTGACATCATGGGAAAATAAAAAGAAATCAGCCAAGATGTCAGAGAATAAATTGTAGACCTCCACAAGTCTGGTTCATCCTTGGGAGCAATTTCCTAACGCCTGAAGGTACCACGTTCATATGTACAAACAACAGCACGCAAGTATAAACACCATGGGACCACGCAGCCATCATACCACTCAGGAAAGAGACGCGTTCTGTCTCCTAGAGATAAACGTACTTTGGTGCGAAAAGTGCAAATCAATCCCAGAACAACAGCAAAGGACCTTGTAAAGATGCTGGAGGAAACTGGTACAAAAGTATCTATATCCACAGTAAAACGAGTCCTATATCGACATAACCTGAAAGGCCACTCAGCAAGGAAGAAGCCACTGCTCCAAAACTGCCATAAAAGAAGCCAGACTGGTTTGCAACAGCACATGAGGACAAAGCTCGTACTTTTTAGAGAAATGTCCTCTGGTCTGATGAAACAAAAATGGAACTCTTTGGCCATAATGACCATCATTATGCTTGGAGGGAAAAGGGGGAGGCTTGTAAGCCAAAGAACACCATCCCAACCGTGAAACACGGGGGTGGCAGCATCATGTTGTTAGGGTGCTTTGCTGCAGGATAGATGGCATCATGAGGAGGGGAAAATGATGTGGGTATATTGAAGCAACATCTCAAGACATCAGTCAGGAAGTTAAAGCTTGCACTGGCAATGGCTCTGGTGGACATTCCTGCAGCCAGCATTCCAATTGCAAGCTCCTTCATAACTTAAGACATCTGTGGCATTGTGTTGTGTGACAACTGCACATTTTAGAGTGGCCTTATGAAACATTTCTGCAACCTTTTTATTTCAGCTCCTGAAACATGGGTCAAACACTTTACATGTTGCGTTTTATATTTTTGTTCAATATAGTTTTGAAGTAGACTTCTCCAGAATTTGAGTAAGAAACAAGCCATGATTTTTCATGTTATACACTTGTGAGGTAATTGCAATTGTGTTGTTAATCTTAGCATTTTCTATAACCAGAGGAAGCTGTAGACAGTCTAATTGTTTCCTAGCTGAGCTCCATAAACTGAAAGATGTGACAGCTGTTGAGTAAATCTCAAAACTGGACATCCACCTGGGAAAGCAGAACAAAACTGTGTAACCACAGCAACCAACCAAGCATCCTAAATGAAGGGATTAGTTAAGGGATATTATCTTAATAGTTCATTTGTCAGGTTTTCCAAAATGAATGACACATTGGGTTCTCTGCCATGTTGTTTATCTGTGAGCACTATCTTGCTGTGTCTTGACCATCAAAACCCAACTATTCCTTCTGAGCATAGACTACGTTTTGGGGATTTGAAATGCTTGCTTTTACATGTACGTAGGTCTACATTTACATATAGTACCTGTCAAAAGTTTGGACACCTACTCATTCAAGGGTTTTTATTTGAACTATTTTCTACATTGTAGAAAATAATCTAATCTGAAAATGCTTAGTCTCTCTGGAACACAAGCTAGGTTTCCATCCAATTGGTGCCAGATTTTCATGCAAATATTCTAAAATCTACATAAAAACAATGCACATGTTTTCCAACCAGAGATATTACTGATGTCATGTTCTGTCACTGTATCGGATCAATCAAACATTTAGGTCTATGGTTGCAATAGTACTTCTGTATTAATAAATGTAATATTGCCCTACCACCTTGTTGATATACTTTCAGCGCCATTGTTCTTGCATGTAACATTTCCATAATTTTTGCACTTAGGGCTTATCAACCCAAACTATGTGATTTTTTTTTTTTTATGATCTAGTAGCATATTCTGCAACATAGGCTTTCTCAGAATGACAGTTGTGTTGTTTTAGTCATCCAAGGATCAGCGGCTGGTATACTCGGGCCATCTCCTCCAGGACCACCTGCAACTGAGGGATGTCCTCAGGAAGGTAAAGACCACCCTCGACCTTGTCTCTGTTTTTCTGCTGTGGCATATGGTCGAGAGGTTTGGAGTATGGTGGACTAACACTATATCTGCAATGTTAGAATTGGTATGCAATATCACAGAAACCTCACTCAACATAACAGACAACTGACTCCTGAGCCGTTATTGAATAGGGCCCACCCCCTTGTGTGTCTGAGAGAGAGGGTGAACGTGAGGCAGAGACTGTGACGGTATAACAATAGTTGATCCGATGTAGTAAGCAACATTGTTGAGATTGGCTTTGTCCCTGAATTCTAGCCTGTTCCCTGAAATTCCTCGCTCTTGCTCGCTCTCACTCTCACGTCCTCCAATCACCAAAACAGAATCAAATGATTAATTATGCCCTTCTCCTTTTCCCCCACATCCAACCCTCTATTTCTGCCTACAGCAGGAGGGTTATCACATGATGCACCTGGTGTGTGCCTCCCGTAGCCCACCAACCTCGCCCACGCCCCACTGCTCCACCCCCAGCTCGGTGACCTCTGACCCCAGCTCCAGCTCTGGGGTACGTCTAATGGTGTGGAGTCATTCTGTGGAGCTCAACAATTCAATCAGATAGAAATTAAATGCCTAGAACACATAACAGAAAGCTCTGTCATTTGGAATGGAAAGTGGGATGTGGTCTATACGTTACATTTCTACTCGGTGACTTGGAAAGTATCCGTTTGGTGTCTTTGCGGTAGGGCTGGGCGACATGACCCAAATATATCACGATATTTTTCCAATTTCTTGCGGTATTTGAGTTTTTTAACATTACAAGTTCTAAATATGCTTTATTTGTAGTGCATGACCCTGGGGTGGCAACACATACGTTCTAAGGGTTTTTAATAGGGCTTTGGACATTCAAGAAACTTCAACCAAAAGTTTGAATATAGTGGGCACTTTGAATCCAGTGATTGACACAATGAATGAAAAAGCGAGGGGGAGGTTATTGTGACAGGGTAGGAACCAACCGACATTACACACAGTGGCATAACACATTTAACAAACCAAACATTGAAATACCGTTATACAAGGTAAAGTAAAAACCCAAGCTTGTGTGTGTGTTTCTAGTAAATTACTCTATACCGCCCAGCCCTACTTTGCAGCTGTACTTATTCCCATAGGTGCATTGTTTTTTTAAACCTATATATTCCTTTGCTGGTTTATGATTGGTGTATGTCTTGTCACTCAGAGTTCAGACAGTGCTGGCTCCACCCCCCAAGCCACAACACCAAATCAGGACGGTCAGTCCGCTGCCTCAGTAGCAGGAAGTTATGATGGACTAAGGCATCGTGGAGGCTTCCCCCAATTTAACCCTCAAAATCCTACCTCTACTGGTATAATGCAATGGTAAGCACTGTTCTCATGTATTGGGATCAATTCTAGTTCCGTTTCTACCTAGTCAGGAAAATAAGTGAAATTCAATTTTAAAAAATGGTGGGAATAATGCAGAAAATATTGTGTGCACATGATTTTTTATTGCATGTGTTACTGTTTTTCCTCCATAGGCCAGATGGGACGCAGGTCCCAGTACAGGGGGGTATGGCTGCAGGTGTGCCCCCCCACCCGATGTACATGCCCATGCAGGTCCTCTGGTGGCAGCAAATGTATGCACGCCACTACTACATGCAATAGTAAGTCAGTCGTCTGCATTTAGAGCCCAATCCTAACAACCCATAAGGACCACAGACATTTCTGTTGGAATTAGTTATATTCACTGGCTTCTATCCGCTAATACTTATGTCTTTCTTTCTCTCCCTCTTCCAGTCAAGCAGCAGTGGCAGCCTCACAGCCCCCCTCCACCCCTCCCTCCTCCCCCAGTCCCACCCACTCCCCCCAACCCGCACAGCCCAATGAAGCTCCACCTCCCCTGGGACCTAACCCCATTCAAGAGGACAGGCCGGCCAATCCCAATATCCAGATGAATGCCCAGGGCGGGGCCGTGCTAAATGAGGATGAACTGAACCGGGATTGGCTGGACTGGATGTACGCGGTCTCCCGCGCTGCCATCTTGCTCAGCATTGTGTATTTCTACTCCTCCTTTGGCCGCTTCGTCATGGTGATAGGCGCCATGCTGCTCGTCTTTTTGTGAGTTCTCTTCTGTACACTATCAGTTTGACATTAGAATGGATACTTTTGAAGGACCCTGTTTACTTTGTACAGTGGTCTCCAAAATGACTGGCAACCCTGACTGGCAATGCACAAACAATACTTGAAAAAATATAAACAATATAATTATAGAGAAACTCAAAACACCAACATGTGAGAAATACTCTATTTTATTAATATTTCAATGGAACCCACCAAAGTAATTTATTGATTTAATAAATGAGGTAATGCAATATCCCTTTGTCATCCAACACTATGAAAAAAAACAAAAGAACTGGCAGTTCAAAAGAGACAGATGGTCATAGACCTTCATAAAGCAAACCAATGTGTATTTGTCACGTGCACTGAATACAACCTTACAGTGAAATGCTTACTTACAGGCCCTAACCAACAGTACAATTTTTAAGTAAAAAAATAGGTATTAGGTGAACAATATATAAGTAAAGAAATAAAAAACCACAGTAAAAAGGTCAATTGCTATATACAGTAGCGAGGCTATAACAGTAGCAAGGCTATATACAGGCACCGGTTAGTCAGGCTAATTGAGGTAATACAGTGGGGCAAAAAAGTATTTAGTCAGCCACCAATTGTGCAAGTTCTCCCACTAAAAAAGATGAGAGGCCTGTAATTTTCATCATAGGTACACTTCAACTATGACAGACAAAATGAGGGGAAAAAAGCCAGAAAATCACATTGTAGGATTTTTTATGAATTTATTTGCAAATTATGGTGAAAAATAAGTATTTGGTCAATAACAAAAGTTAATCTCAATACTTTGTTATATACCATTTGTTGGCAATGACAGAGATCAAACGTTTTCTGTAAGTCTTCACAAGGTTTTCACACACTGTTGCTGGTATTTTGGGCCATTCCTCCATGCAGATCTCCTCTAGAGCAGTGATGTTTTGGGGCTGTTGCTGGGCAACACGGACTTTCAACTCCCTCCAAAGATTTTCTATGGGGTTGAGATCTGGAGACTGGCTAGGCCACTCCAGGACCTTGAAATGCTTCTTACGAAGCCACTCCTTTGTTGCCCCGGCGGTGTGTTTGGGATCATTGTCATGCTGAAAGACTCAGCCATGTTTCATCTTCAATGCCCTTGCTGATGGAAGGAGGTTTTCACTCAAAATCTCACGATACATGGCCCCATTCTTTCCTTTACACGGATCAGTCGTCCTGGTCCCTTTGCAGAAAAACAGCTCCAAAGCATGATGTTTCCACCCCCATGCTTCACAGTAGGTATCGTGTTCTTTGGATGCAACTCAGCATTCTTTGTCCTCCAAACACGACAAGTTGAGTTTTTACCAAAAAGTTATATTTTGGTTTCATCTGACCATATGACATTATCCCAATCTTCTGGATCATCCAAATGCTCTCTAGCAAACTTCAGACGGGCCTGGACATGTACTGGCTTAAGCAGGGGGACATGTCTGGCACTGCAGGATTTGAGTCCCTGGCGGCGTAGTGTGTTACTGATTGTAGGCTTTGTTACTTTGGTCCCAGCTCTCTGCAGGTCATTCACTAGGTCCCCCCGTGTGGTTCTGGGATTTTTGCTCACGGTTCTTGTGATCATTTTGACCCCACGGGGTGAGATCTTGCGTGGAGCCCCAGATCGAGGAAGATTATCAATGGTCTTGTATGTCTTCCATTTCCTAATAATTGCTCCCACAGTTGATTTCTTCAAACCAAGCTGCTAACCTATTGCAGATTCAGTCTTCCCAGCCTGGTGCAGGTCTACAATTTTGTTTCTGGTGTCCTTTGACAGCTCTTTGGTCTTGGCCATAGTGGAGTTTGGAGTGTGACTGTTTGATGTTGTGGACAGGTGTCTTTTATACTGATAACAAGTTCAAACAGGTGCCATTAAGATAGGTAACGAGTGGAGGACAGAGGAGCCTCTTAAAGAAGAAGTTACAGGTCTGTGAGAGCCAGAAATCTTGCTTGTTTGTAGGTGACCAAATACATATTTTCCACCATAATTTGCAAATAAATTCATTAAAAATCCTACAGTGTGATTTTCTGGATTTTTCCCCTAATTTTGTCTGTCATAGTTGAAGTGTATCTATGATGAAAAGTACAGGCCTCATCTTTTTAAGTGGGAGAACTTGAACAATTGGTGGCACCCCCACTGTATGTACATGTAGGTATAGTTACAGTGACTATGCATAGATAATAAACAGAGTAGCAGCAGCGTAAAAGAGGGGGTGGCGGGACACAATGGAAATAGTCCGGGTAGCCATTTTATTGCCTGTTCAGGAGTCTTATGGCTTGGGGGTAGAAGCTGTTGAGAAGCCTTTTGATCCTAGACTTGGCAGTCCGGTACCGCTTGCCAGGCGGTAGTAGAGAGAACAGTCTATGATTAGGGTGGCTGGGGTCTTTGTCAATTTTTAGGCCCTTCCTCTGACACCGCCTGTTGTAGAGGTCCTGGATGGCAGAAAGCTTGGCCCCAGTGATGTACTACGCATTACCCTCTGTAGTGCCTTGCGGTCGTAGGCCGAGCAGTTGCCATACCAGGCAGGATGCTCTCGATGTTGCACCTGTAGAATCTTTTTAGGATCTGAGGACCCATGCCAAATCTTTTTAGTTTTCTGAGGGGGAATAGGCTTTGTCGTGCCCTGTTCACGACGGTCTTGGTCTGTTTGGACCATTCTAGTTTGTTGGTGATGTGGACACCAAGGAACATGAAGCTCTCAACCTGCTCCACTACAGCCCCATCAATGAGAATGGTGGCGTGCTCAAGCCTCCTTTTCTTGTAGTCCACAATCATCTCCTTTGTCATGATTACGTTGAGGGATAGGTTGTTATTCTGGCACCACCCGGCCAGGTCTCCGACCTTCTTGTCGTTGTGTCGTCTGCAAAGTTATTGATGGTGTTGGAGTCATGCTTGGCCACGCAGTCGTGTGTGAACAGGGAGTACAGGAGGGGACTGAGCACGCACCCCTGAGGGGCCTCTGTGTTGAGGATCAACGTGGCGGCTGTGTTGTTACCTACCCTTACCACCTGGGGGCGGCCCGTCAGGGAGTCCAGGATCCAGTTGCAGAGGAAGGTGATTAGTCCCAGGATCTTTAGCTTGAATCTGTTAATGGCTACAAGAAGGTCCACAAACAATTGAATATATAACTGAGCACTGTCAGGGCAATTATTAAACAATTCAAAAGATATGGAACAGTTGAAAACCTCACAGGTAGAGGACGCAAATGCATTTTGCCCCCCAAGATAGGGAGGAGGATGGTGAGAGAAGCAACAAAATCCCCAAGAATTACTGTGAAAGAATTGCAGGCCTTGGTGGCGTCTTGGGGTCACCAGGTTTCAAAAAGCACCAACAGACGCCACCTCCACAACCACAGCCTCTTTGGAAGGGTTGCCATAAGAAAGCCCTTTCTGACCCCAAGAGACACAGACGCAAGTGCTTGGAGCCAAACGTAATTTATATTATGACTGGAAGAAGGTGCTCTGGTCAGATGAGACCAAAATGTAAGGTTTTGGTGTCGAAACAGAGATGCATACAAGGAGAGGCACCTCGTACTTTGAAATATGGTGGTGGGTCAGTGATGTTTTGGGGCTGTTTTAATTCCAGAGGTTAAGATTGATGGCATAATGAATTCCACCAAGAATCAGGCAATTTTGGCTGACATTCTGGTTGCCTCTGCCAGAAGGCTTGGACTTGGCCGTAGGTGGACTTTCCAACAAGACAGTGACCCAAAACATACCTCAAGATCCACACAGAAATGCTTCTGTGACAGCAAAATCAATGTTCTGCCATGGCCATCTCAGTCGCCGGACCTCAATCCAATCCAAAACCTGTGGGCTGAGTTGAAGAGGGCAGTTGATAAGTGCAAACCCAAGAATGTGAAGGATCTTGAAAGGATCTGCATAGAGAAATGGTCCAAAATCCCTCCAAATGTGTTCCTTAACCTTGTCAAACATTACAGGAAAAGACCATGCTGTTATCCTTGCCAGAGGTGGATGCACTAAGTACTAAATGAGGAGTGCCAATAATTATGAAACCTTGATTTTGATTAAATGTATTTGTGTTAAATGATTGTATGATTTTGGTGGGTTCCATTAAAACATTAATAAAGTACTGTATTTCTCACATGTTGGTATTTTGAGTCTCTCTATAATTATATTATTTATATTTGTTAAAGTATTGTTTGTGCATTGTCAGTCAGGGGTGACAGTAATTTTGGAGCCCACTGTGTCTGTGTGTGAGATACTAATTTTGTGGTGTTAACTAGGCACAGGGCTGGTTGGTTCCCCTTTAGGCCAGAGCTGCAGAACCCCGGAGGAGAAGGAGCGGGGTTAGCTCATCAGGACGAGGCAGAGAGACACCAGGACATCCAGGAGATGGTAGGTGCTCCTTGTTTAAGATGGACTCCATCTCTGTCTGTGTGGTTATGTTTTTCTGTCTGATCGGTCTGTCTGTGTGGTTGTTTTTCTGTCTGTCTGTGTGGTTGTTTTTCTGTCTGTCCAAGCTGTTCCTTTCTCTCTGCCACATTCTCTCTCCGTCTCTGCTTTTTAAACCGATGGTCCTTCTCTTATTCTCTCTCATTTTCTCGTCCTGTTTCTCTCCATCTCAGGAGCGGATGATGGATGAAGGGCTGGAGGATGAGGGTGACAGTGGAGAGGAAGGTCCAGAGGACCCGGCAGCTCCCGCTGCCCCCCGCCACCACGGCTTCCTGGCCTCCGCCTGGTCCTTCATCAGCACCTTCTTCACCTCCCTCATCCCAGAGGGACCCCCCCACCCCGCCAACTAAATCAGGGAGGGAGACCCCCCCCTCTAACAACCTCCCATGCTGCCAACTACCAGACTGTAAAAAGAGCTGCAGTGTGGGGGAAGTCTTGAATAAATCAATGAGCATCGAACAAACTAACATGTTATGCCATGTTAAACAAGCTAACATGTTATGCCATGTTAAACAAGCTAACAATGCTTTATATTACAGAGGCTTCTCTGATTTCATCATACAAACCGGTACACACACACTTTATTACCTTTGATCATGTCTGCTCATTCAGATTTTGGTGGCATTGAAGGGCCTTGAAAGGTCATCCATTGTAAGCAGTGATACAGCCATTGCATTTATCGTTTTGGTTTTGGAGAATAGATGAAAGGACATACACATCTAAATGTGTATGAATATTGCAATGACTCTAGCACATTGATTCTCTCTGTGTATATGAGTATTATCTAGTTACATATAAATATATACATCTTAATTCCTGACAAAATGCGTTTTTGAATAAAAGCCTTGTGGTTTCGTGTGTGTGAACTGTCTTCTATGATTGGTTCAATTGAAGGGCAAGTGAGATGTTCTCTATTTGACCTACTTTATTTGGGAGTCACTAAGTGGAAGTTCATGCTCTTTTTCATCTGGTGCAGTTGACGTAGTGGAATTGAATCATCCGTTCAAAGCCCTGTAACCATAGATATCCTATAATGAGTAGTCTATGCATGATACAGCTTAGATAACTCAGGAATTCTACTTCATCCTCCAAGATGGCTGCTTGATGACTACTCAAATCAAGTTTATTGGTCGCGTACACAGGTTTGCAGATGTTATCGCAGGTGCAGAGAAATGCTTGTATTTCTTGCTCCAACAGTGCAGTAACACCTAGTAATACACATCATACCCAATGGGCACTATGATGTTAAAGTAGAGGAGCAGCAGCAGGAGGAACGTGAGAACCTATGGCATGATTGTGGTTACTTCAACCTAGAATCGCTAACAGATTCTGAGGCCTTTTTTGAGACCACCACCTGGGTCTCTGGAAGCTGAAGAAACCTCTAGCCACCTTAACCTCTATGACGGGTAGGCAACCCTGTTCCTGGAGTACTGCAGGATTTTGCTCCAACTAGGCACCACACCTGACCAACTGAGCTAATTGATCAGTTCAGAGATTAGGGTCTGGAAAAACATTTTTGCCCGCATTACAGAAGGCTATATTGGTCTGCTAATACAGGACTAGCAAAGGCCCAGTGCACTACTTTTGTGAATATAAATTATTATTAAATTCTACTTTTTCAGGGGGTGCAACAGCAGCACCCCTACTTCCCGTGACTATGCTTGTGACATGTTTTCTCAATTCTGAGGGTGATAGTTGATAATCTTTCCAGACGACAAATGACCCTGTTTTCAGAGTTATTACATTTTGTGACAGGTAGGCTTTTTAGTTTTGATTGTGTTAGTGCATTTTGCAAGAGAAATGTGTCTCTCTCAACTAATATGAGACGGATACATTTCTATAGGCAATGTTGGTAATCTCCAAATAAAACAACTTCGATCCACACTCCTGTCTGTAGCCATGAAGTGCTTTGAAAGGCTAGTCATGGCTCACATCAACGCCGTCATCCCAGAAACCCTAGACCCACTCCAATTTGCATACCGCCCCAACAGATCCACAGATGATGCAGTCACTATTGCACTCCACACTGCCCTTTCCCACCTGGACAAAAGGAACACCTATGTGAGAATGCTGTTCATTGACTACAGCTCAGCTTTCAACAACATAGTGCCCTCAAAGCTCATCAATAAGCTAAGGACCCTGGGACTAAACGCCTCCCTCTGCAACTGGATCCTGGACTTCCTGACGGGCCGTCCCCAGGTGGCTCTCCTCCAAGGTGGCATAGCAGTTCAGACGTCTTTTGTCCTCGTCTTGTCGTGTCCTGTATATATATATATTTACAACTTTTTCACATACATTTTATTTTTATTTTCCATCAACTCATCTTCAAAACACTCTCCTGCAACCCGCCTCACCAATGTATATTTATAAAAAAGTATTATTTACCTCAGATCTGTAATCCTCCAAGAAGCTAGCCAGAAACTCCAAGAAGCTAGCCTGAAACTAGCCAGAAGCTAATCCAGAAGCTAGTTCAGAAGCTAGTTAGCTCCTTTACTGGCAAATCGTTAATATTCAGCTAACCACGGTTTGTGGTCATCAGCTATCCTTTAGCTCGAAAATCTATCTCCAGTTCTGTACGGCGCAGCGCGGCTCGGAACGGAACATACCGGACCAATTTTTCTCTCCATGTCCCTGGACATTCATACCCGGATCTCACAGCTAGCTAGCTGCTATCCGTGTGACCATCGGCCTTCGTCGATTCCGGAGCAAACATCAATTATTCCGGAGCTAGCAAGCTCCGACAATCACTCCTGAGTTCCATCAATCACACCTGGGCTGCAGTCACCTATCCGGACCCGTTTTACTGCCTTCGCGGAGCCCCACCGGGCCTTCACAACTGGACTGCCGACGTTATCTACCCGAAGGAGTTATTCGGCCGGCTCCTCCGTCGCGACGTTACCTGAACGCCCATCTGCGGCCTGCTAACCGTTAGCTGTCTTACCGGCTGCTATCTGAATAGACAATCGGACAATTTTTTTATTATTATTATTTTTTAATTATTTTTTTAAATTATTATTATTATCTTTTCTTCTTGGGCCTCTATAACTATATCTATTGTTTTTATTTTTGTTGTTGTTGTGTGATTTGGATTAATCCCCTCTACCACACGGAACCCCACTAATCTACTGACGGAACGTAAGGGGTGGCTAACAGACCTCCATCCTATACTAGCTTGCTACCGATGCCCTGGCTAGCTGTCTAAATCACCAACCAACCTCTCCACTCACCGGACCCTTTTGATCACTCGACTAAGCATGCCTATCCTTAATGTCAATATGTCTTGTCCATTTCTGTTCTGGTTAGTGTTTATTGGCTTATTTCACTGTAGAGCCTCTAGTCCTGCTCACTATACCTTATCCAACCTATTAGTTCCACCACCCACACATGCAATGACATCTCCTGGTTTCAACGATGTTTCTAGAGACAATATCTCTCTCTTCATCACTCAATACCTAGGTTTACCTCCACTGTATTCACATCCTACCATACATTTGTCTGTACATTATACCTTGATGCTATTTTATCGCCCCCAGAAACCTCCTTTTACTCTATGTTCCAGACGTTCTAGACGACCAATTCTCATAGCTTTTAGCCGTACCCTTATTCTACTCCTCCTATGTTCCTCTGGCGATGTAGAGGTGAATCCAGGCCCTGCAGTGCCTAGCTCCACTCCTATTCCCCAGGCGCTCTCTTTTGACGACTTCTGTAACCGTAATAGCCTTGGTTTCATGCATGTTAACATTAGAAGCCTCCTCCCTAAGTTTGTTCTATTCACTGCTTTAGCACACTCTGCCAACCCGGATGTTCTAGCTGTGTCTGAATCCTGGCTTAGGAAGACCACCAAAAATTCTGAAGTTTTAATTCCAAACTACAACATTTTCAGACAAGATAGAACTGCCAAAGGGGGCGGTGTTGCAATCTACTGCAAAGATAGCCTGCAGAGTTCTGTCCTACTATCCAGGTCTGTACCCAAACAATTTGAACTTCTACTTTTAAAAATCCACCTCTCTAAAAACAAGTCTCTCACCGTTGCCGCCTGCTATAGACCACCCTCTGCCCCCAGCTGTGCTCTGGACACCATATGTGAACTGATTGCCCCCCATCTATCTTCAGAGTTCGTGCTGCTAGGCGACCTAAACTGGAACATGCTTAACACCCCAGCCATCCTACAATCTAAACTTGATGCCCTCAATCTCACACAAATAATCAATGAACCTACCAGGTACCTCCCCAAAACCTTAAACACGGGCACCCTCATAGATATCATCCTAACCAACTTCCCCTCTAAATACACCTCTGCTGTCTTCAACCAAGATCTCAGCGATCACTGCCTCATTGCCTGCATCCGTAATGGGTCAGCGGTCAAACGACCTCCACTCATCACTGTAAAACGCTCCCTGAAACACTTCTGCGAGCAGGCCTTTCTAATCGACCTGGCCGGGGTATCCTGGAAGGATATTGATCTCATCCCGTCAGTAGAGGATGCCTGGATATTTTTTTTAAATGCCTTCCTAACCATCTTAAATAAACATGCCCCATTCAAGAAATTTAGAACCAGGAACAGATATAGCCCTTGGTTCTCCCCAGACCTGACTGCCCTTAACCAACACAAAAACATCCTATGGCGTTCTGCATTAGCATCGAACAGCCCCCGTGATATGCAGCTGTTCAGGGAAGCTAGAAATCATTATACACAGGCAGTTAGAAAAGCCAAGGCTAGCTTTTTCAAGCAGAAATTTGCTTCCTGCAACACTAACTCAAAAAAGTTCTGGGACACTGTAAAGTCCATGGAGAATAAGAACACCTCCTCCCAGCTGCCCACTGCACTGAAGATAGGAAACACTGTCACCACTGATAAATCCACCATAATTGAGAATTTCAATAAGCATTTTTCTACGGCTGGCCATGCTTTCCACCTGGCTACTCCTACCCCGGACAACAGCACTGCACCCCCAACAGCAACTCGCCCAAGCCTTCCCCATTTCTCCTTCTCCCAAATCCATTCAGCTGATGTTCTGAAAGAGCTGCAAAATCTGGACCCCTACAAATCAGCCGGGCTAGACAATCTGGACCCTTTCTTTCTAAAATTATCTGCCGAAATTGTTGCCACCCCTATTACTAGCCTGTTCAACCTCTCTTTCGTGTCGTCTGAGATTCCCAAAGATTGGAAAGCAGCTGCGGTCATCCCCCTCTTCAAAGGGGGGGACACTCTTGACCCAAACTGCTACAGACCTATATCTATCCTACCGTGCCTTTCTAAGGTCTTCGAAAGCCAAGTCAACAAACAGATTACCGACCATTTCGAATCTCACCATACCTTCTCTGCTATGCAATCTGGTTTCAGAGCTGGTCATGGGTGCACCTCAGCCACGCTCAAGGTCCTAAACGATATCTTAACCGCCATCGATAAGAAACATTACTGTGCAGCCGTATTCATTGATCTGGCCAAGGCTTTCGACTCTGTCAATCACCATATCCTCATCGGCAGACTCAACAGCCTTGGTTTCTCAAATGATTGCCTCGCCTGGTTCACCAACTACTTCTCTGATAGAGTTCAGTGTGTCAAGTCGGAGGGTCTGCTGTCCGGACCTCTGGCAGTCTCTATGGGGGTGCCACAGGGTTCAATTCTTGGACCGACTCTCTTCTCTGTATACATCAATGAGGTCGCTCTTGCTGCTGGTGAGTCCCTGATCCACCTCTACGCAGACGACACCATTCTGTATACTTCCGGCCCTTCTTTGGACACTGTGTTAACAACCCTCCAGGCAAGCTTCAATGCCATACAACTCTCCTTCCGTGGCCTCCAATTGCTCTTAAATACAAGTAAAACTAAATGCATGCTCTTCAACCGATCGCTACCTGCACCTACCCGCCTGTCCAACATCACTACTCTGGACGGCTCTGACTTAGAATACGTGGACAACTACAAATACTTAGGTGTCTGGTTAGACTGTAAACTCTCCTTCCAGACCCATATCAAACATCTCCAATCCAAAGTTAAATCTAGAATTGGCTTCCTATTTCGCAACAAAGCATCCTTCACTCATGCTGCCAAACATACCCTTGTAAAACTGACCATCCTACCAATCCTCGACTTTGGCGATGTCATTTACAAAATAGCCTCCAATACCCTACTCAACAAATTGGATGCAGTCTATCACAGTGCAATCCGTTTTATCACCAAAGCCCCATATACTACCCACCATTGCGACCTGTACGCTCTCGTTGGCTGGCCCTCGCTTCATACTCGTCGCCAAACCCACTGGCTCCATGTCATCTACAAGACCCTGCTAGGTAAAGTCCCCCCTTATCTCAGCTCGCTGGTCACCATAGCATCTCCCACCTGTAGCACACGCTCCAGCAGGTATATCTCTCTAGTCACCCCCAAGACCAATTCTTTCTTTGGCCGCCTCTCCTTCCAGTTCTCTGCTGCCAATGACTGGAACGAACTACAAAAATCTCTGAAACTGGAAACACTTATCTCCCTCACTAGCTTTAAGCACCAACTGTCAGAGCAGCTCACAGATTACTGCACCTGTACATAGCCCACCTATAATTTAGCCCAAACAACTACCTCTTTCCCAACTGTATTTAATTTTTATTTATTTATTTATTTTGCTCCTTTGCACCCCATTATTTTTTTATTTCTACTTTGCACATTCTTCCATTGCAAAACTACCATTCCAGTATTTTACTTGCTATATTGTATTTACTTTGCCATCATGGCCTTTTTTTGCCTTTACCTCCCTTCTCACCTCATTTGCTCACATTGTATATAGACTTGTTTATACTGCATTATTGACTGTATGTTTGTTTTTACTCCATGTGTAACTCTGTGTCGTTTTATCTGTCGAACTGCTTTGCTTTATCTTGGCCAGGTCGCAATTGTAAATGAGAACTTGTTCTCAACTTGCCTACCTGGTTAAATAAAGGTAAAATAAATAAAAAATAAATAAATAAAAGGGTAGGTAACAACACATCCGCCACGCTGATCCTCAACACAGAGGCCCCTCGGGGGTGCGTGCTCAGCCCCCTCCTGTACTCCCTGTTCACTCATGACTGCACGGCCAGGCGTGACTCTGACACCGTCATTAAATTTGCCGATGACACAACAGTGGTGGCCTGATCACCGACAACAACGAGACAGCCTATAGGGAGGTCAGAGACCTGACCGTGTGGTGCAAGGACAACAACCTCTCCCTCAACGTGATCAAGACAAAGGAGATGATTGTGGACTACAGGAAAAGGAGGACCGAGCACGCCCCCATTCTCATCGAAGGGGCTGTAATGGAGCAGGTTGAGAGCTTCAAGTTCCTTGGTGTCCACATCACCAACAAACTAACATGGTCCAAGCACACCATGACAGTCGTGAAGCAGACACAACAAAAACTATTCCCCCTCAGGAGACTGAAAATATTTGGCATGGGTCCTCAGATCCTCAAAAGGTTCTATAGCTGCACCATTGAGAGTATGCATCACTGGTTGCATCACTGCCTGGTATGGCAACTGCTCGGCCTCCGACTGCAAGGCACTACAGGGGTAGTGCGAACGGCCTAGTACATCACTGGAGCCAAGCTTCCTGCCATCCAGGACCTCTATGCCAGGCGGTGTCAGAGGATGGCCCTGAAAATTGGCGAAGACTCCAGCCTCCTTAGACTTTTCTCTCTTCTACCACACAACAAGCGGTATCGGAGCACCAGGTCTAAGTCCAAGTGGCTTCTAAACAGCTTCTACCCCAAGCCATAAGACTCCTGAACATCTAGTCAAATGGCTACCCAGACTATTCACATTGCCCCTCCCCTCTTCACACCACTGGCACTCTCTGTTGTCATCTATGCATTGTCACTTTAATCAACACTACCTACATGTACATACTACCTCAACTAACTGGTGCCCCTGCACATTGACTCTGTACCGGCACCCCCCTGTATATATTATTATTTTTTACTGCTCCTCTAATTACCTGTTACCTTTATCTCTTATTCTTATCCATATTTTTTTAAACTGCACTGTCAGTTAGGGGCTCGTAAGTAAGCATTTCACTGTAAGGTCTAAACTGGTTGTATTCGGCGCATGTGGCAAATAAAATTTGATTTGGTTCAATTTGATTGTTTCAATTGAATGACACTTGAGAGATGTTCTCTAATTGGCCTGCAGGTGGTACAATTGTAAACAAAATATAAAAAGCTTGTGATTTTAGAACGGTACTGTTTAGCTGTCTGTGGGTGATCAGTGAATGCTGGGCTTTGTCGGTGTCTTCTGAGCCTGAGTGGTTCTCAGTAGACCTACAGGCTGGATCGGTGCTTTAAAAAAAGTTCAACAAGGCACACATGGCCTGTCAGACTCTTCCTATTTTTCATGCGGTCAATGTCAGGTGCAGGAGAAATGTGACTCGTGGCACTGCTCAGTGGACAAACTCATACGTAGATTTTGGTAGTAACCGAGTGCATTCGCTTCAGTGCTCTTTTTCATCTGGTGCAGGTACAGGCGACATAGCAACAGTGGGAAATGTATCAGCCAAACAGAGCCCTGTAACCATAGAGATCCTTTTCAAATGGAATGTAATCATATGCCTGTAACAGCATGTGTTATGATGTCACAAAACCATCATCATGGAATCCATCAGTTACCTAATCATTGGCAACAATGGTAGAAGTCACTCCAATGACAGATTGATGACAACACTACCTTCATTGAGATATCCAACTTCAGAAAGAGCTGTTGAGATCTTTAGTATTTAATTTAACCAGGCAAGTCAGTTAAGAACAAATTCTTATCTACAATGACGGCCTACCCCGGCGGCGCTGGGCCAATTGTACGCCACCCTATGGGACTCCCAATCACGGCCGGATGTGATACAGCCTAGATTTGAACCAGGGACTGTAGTGACATCTCTTGCATTGAGATGCAATGCCTTAGACCGCTGCGCCACTCAGGAGCCCAATAGCCTACATTTGGTTTTGAATGCAGCGACCGTGTCCATCGATAATATGATCCCTCCACGTTATAAACCTGGGCTTAGGTTGAACCGTCCTGGGGACTGTTATTTTGATGTACTCTATGTTGACAATTATATCATGGATATACTTAGGTGTAAACAATACAGAACTGATCAAAGTGGTTTTGTGGACTGTCATAATCTCAGTTAACCCAGAACCAAAATGTTATGTAATTTGGTCAGATTTTATGTTTACGTAGTCTGTCCACCAGGGATTATGACTGTCATGTGATTTTTTTGTCTAATTTGTATTCCTCAGGTCTTAAGACAAATTATCATAATTGATGACAGCAGTGATGAGGAAGAGGAAGTCGTTATCAGGGTGGGGGGTATGATATTTGTGCATCTGTAACTTTCTCACTCATCATTATTCACAATTCATTCAGAATTATCCGTAATCATGGTACCAGCCACATTAATGTAGACGTGTTTAGAAACATATTCTACTCTTATTTACAGTAGTGTAAAGTACTTAAGTAAAAATACTTCAAAGTACTACTTAAGTAGTTTTTTGGGGTATCTGTACTTTACTATTTATATTTTTGACAACTTTTACTTTTACTTCACTACATTCCTAAAGAAAATGATGTACTTTTTACTCCAATACATTTTCCCTGACACCCAAAAGTGTTCGTTACATGTTGAATGCTTAGCAGGACAGGAATATGGTCCAATTCCCACACTTATCAAGAGACTATCCCTGGTCATCACTACTGCCTCTGATCTGGCGGACTCACTAAACACATGCTTCGTTTGTAAATGATGTCTGAGTGTTGGAGTGTGCCCCTGGCTATCTGTAAATAACTAGAAAATGTGCTGCTTTGCTTAATATAAGGAATTTGAAATTATTCATACTTGTACTTTTACTTTTGATACTTAAGTATATTTAAAACCAAATACTTTTAGACTTTTATTCAAGTAGTATTTTTCTGGGTGATTTTCACTTTTACTCAAGTAATTTCTATTAAGGTATCTTTACTTTCACTCAAGTATGACAATTGGTTACTTTTTCCACCACTGCTTATTTACAATAAAAGTTACAAAAAAATGACACAATACATTATTTACAATTCATTTCTATTGGACACAAAATAATCTGAAACACAACCAAAACAAACAGAAAATGCATCCAACAAATGTGTAGAGTCACAAGCTTCATGTAGACGTTGTGTGCTATGAATATGGGACCAAAGTGAATTTGTCCCAATACTTTTGCTACAATAAAATGGGGGGACTATGTACAAAAAGTGTCGTTGTTTCTAAACGGTTCACCCGATATGGATCGAAATACCCTCAAATACAAGCTGACAGTCTGCACAACAAAACATGTGTCACTGTCCCAATACTTTTGGAGCTTACTGTACTTATCTACCATTGGTTATAGCACTTCACAATGTTGTGGCCCATTATCACCCCAAATGTGTTGCGTTGTTATCAGAAGTCTTATGTCATGATCGTGTAGGCCATGAGAGATGTTGGTGGGTGAGGAGTTTGAAAGAAAGTTGAAACACAGGGATGCACTTCCAGAGGGAGGATAATGCAATGAATTTGGTCCAAAAGTTGAACTTTCAATATTGTTGCCACATTATCACTACTCTCACTGTTATTCGGGAGGTGAGTCCTGTGCCTGTGACTTTCTTTCAAATCCCTCCCTTGAAATGGAAAGTCCATTGGCTATCAGCCAGTCTGCTTTTAACAGATGACACCACTCGAATCCTCAAGAACACAACGCAGATTCCAATAGAACTAATCACTATCTAGCTTCTCGTTTACATTTAAATATATGGGTCTTTGAGTGAATTAATGGCTATTCATGAACATAATAAACATCATTACTTAAGAAAAGGGGATATTGTGAAGTCTATTGAGGGAGGTGGTCTGAATGATAAATAACATGCTACTCTATCAACAGGAAATCAACTGGATACATTATACTGGTGAAGTAGTATGATGGAGGATAGTAGCTACTGTTTACTGAAAAGATGAGAGAATAGGCTGGCAAAATCATCTTATAATTCAGAATTTTACACACACACACACACACACACACACACACACACACACACACACACACAAGTATGAATATCCGCCAGGGCATATATTTTATTAGTTAGGCTGTCTTGTACAACTCTGCAGCTAAAAGCTGAATGACAGTATACAGACAAAAGAAAGAAAAAGAAACATGCGATAAAAGTTTAAGAAAAAATGACGATATGGAGAAGAAAGTCTCTAGTCTTGTTGTATAACTGACAAGCACGATAGAATACTGAGTCCCAAAAAATATGTGTGTAAATGTGTTATAAACAATGTAGCAAGAAAATGTACAGAAAGAGATTCAAACAGACCAGGAGGAAACAGCCATCATATTCAGGTGGACATCAGTCACAAATTATACAGCACTATGACAATCATTTTTGACAGACATGTACTAAAAGGCAGTAGAATGTAGTTTTTTTGGTCCAAAACAGGTTACTGCATTGCTTTGCATTCCAGGTCAATTGAACTCCTGCTGGTGACTGGACAGCTGCCGCTGGTCTACATAATGGTAACTTGGATTAACTGGAACAGGGGGAGAAAAATTTGACATGAGTATCATCTTCCACAAAAAAAAGGCTTCTCAGTGGTGATTACTTATTCATATTCTGTTCTTCTTTAGGTAGAGATAGATGTAGTCACTGTGGCTAAAGACAAAGCTTCAAAGCTTGATAACTCTGCCAGAGCAAACTCACCTGACTGAAGGAGAAACTGGCTACCTCACAGTCTGTTGCAGCATCACAGGGTGAAATGAGTCGGGATTTAAAGCGAGCTGGAGCAGGAGAACAAAAAAGATATACAAATCTCACTGTGTTCTATTTGTTTATAGATCATTGCAACACTGATCATAACAATAATACATTGTATTCATAATGCACTTGTTCTCAAGGCACTATGCAACATTGTAGATTGTAAAACATTGCAACATATACAGTGGGGAGAACAAGTATTTGATACACTGCCGATTTTGCAGGTTTTCCTACTTACAAAGCATGTAGAGGTCTGTAATTTTTATCATAGGTACACTTCAACTGTGAGAGACGGAATCTAAAACAAAAATCCAGAAAATTATATATGATTTTTAAGTAATGAATTTGCATTTTATTGTATGACATAAGTATTTGATACATCAGAAAAGCAGAACTTAATATTTGTTTGCAATTACAGAGATCATACATTTCCTGTAGTTCATGACCAGGTTTGCACACACTGCAGCAGGGATTTTGGCCCACTCCTCCATACAGACCTTCTCCAGATCCTTCAGGTTTCGGGGCTGTCGCTGGGCAATACGGACTTTCAGCTCCCTCCAAAGATGTTCTATTGGGTTCAGGTCTGGAGACTGGCTAGGCCACTCCAGGACCTTGAGATGCTTCTTACGGAGCCACTCCTTAGTTGCCCTGGCTGTGTGTTTCGGGTCGTTGTCATGCTGGAAGACCCAGCCACGACCCATCTTCAATTCTCTTACTGAGGGAAGGAGGTTGTTGGCCAAGATCTCGCGATACATGGCCCCATCCATCCTCCCCTCAATACGGTGCAGTCGTCCTGTCCCCTTTGCAGAGAAGCATCCCCAAAGAATTATGTTTCCACCTCCATGCTTCACGGTTGGGATGATGTTCTTGGGGTTGTACTCATCCTTCTTCTTCCTCCAAACAAGGCGAGTGGAGTTTAGACCAAAAAGCTCTATTTTTGTCTCATCAGACCACATGACCTTCTCCCGTTCCTCCTCTGGATCATCCAGATGGTCATTGGCCAACTTCAGACGGGCCTGGACATGTGCTGGCTTGAGCAGGGGGACCTTGCGTGCCCTACAGGATTTGAATCCATGACGACGTAGTGTGTTACTAATGGTTTTCTTTGAGACTGTGGTCCCAGCTCTCTTCAGGTCATTGACCAGGTCCTGCCGTGTAGTTCTGGGCTGATCCCTCACCTTCCTCATGATCATTGATGCCACACGAGGTGAGATCTTGCATGGAGCCCCAGACCGAGGGTGATTAACCGTCATCTTGAACTTCTTCCATTTTCTAATAATTGCGCCAACAGTTGTTGCGTTTTCACCAAGCTGCTTGCCTATTGTCCTGTAGCCCATCCCAGCCTTGTGCAGGTCTACAATTTAACCCTGATGACCTTACACAGCTCGCTGGTCTTGGCCATTGTGGAGAGGTTGGAGTCTGTTTGATTGAGTGTGTGGACAGGTGTCTTTTATACAGGTAAAGAGTTCAAACAGGTGCAGTTAATACAGGTAATGAGTGGAGAACAGGAGGGCTTCTTAAAGAAAAACTAACATGTCTGTGAGAGCCGGAATTCTTACTGGTTGGTAGGTGATCAAATATCATGCAATAAAATGCAAATTAATTACTTAAAAATCATACAATGTGATTTTCTGGATTATTTTTTTAGATTCCGTCTCTCACAGTTGAAGTGTACCTAAGATAACAATGACAGACCTCTACATGCTTTGTAAGTAGGAAAACCTGCAAAATATCAAATACTTGTTCTCCCCACTGTACATTGTAAACATTGTAAAACAGCACATTTTAATGCACCTATTTGGTGTACAGTATGTGTGCAGTATGTGACTATATATATATATATATTTAGATGTAGTAGATTGATTGGAGAGTCAGGAATTTGTTATATAGTGAGTAAACAACTCTGCAGCTAAAACCTGAATGACAGTATACAGACAAAAGAAAGAAAAAGAAACATGCGATAAAAGTTTAAGAAAAAATGACGATATGGAGAAGAAAGTCTCTAGTCTTGTTGTATAACTGACAAGCACGATAGAATACTGAGTCCCAAAAAATATGTGTGTAAATGTGTTATAAACAATGTAGCAAGAAAATGTACAGAAAGAGATTCAAACAGACCAGGAGGAAACAGCCATCATATTCAGGTGGACATCAGTCACAAATTATACAGCACTATGACAATCATTTTTGACAGACATGTACTAAAAGGCAGTAGAATGTAGTTTTTTTGGTCCAAAACAGGTTACTGCATTGCTTTGCATTCCAGGTCAATTGAACTCCTGCTGGTGACTGGACAGCTGCCGCTGGTCTACATAATGGTAACTTGGATTAACTGGAACAGGGGGAGAAAAATTTGACATGAGTATCATCTTCCACAAAAAAAAGGCTTCTCAGTGGTGATTACTTATTCATATTCTGTTCTTCTTTAGGTAGAGATAGATGTAGTCACTGTGGCTAAAGACAAAGCTTCAAAGCTTGATAACTCTGCCAGAGCAAACTCACCTGACTGAAGGAGAAACTGGCTACCTCACAGTCTGTTGCAGCATCACAGGGTGAAATGAGTCGGGATTTAAAGCGAGCTGGAGCAGGAGAACAAAAAAGATATACAAATCTCACTGTGTTCTATTTGTTTATAGATCATTGCAACACTGATCATAACAATAATACATTGTATTCATAAAGCACTTGTTCTCAAGGCACTATGCAACATTGTAGATTGTAAAACATTGTAACATATACAGTGGGGAGAACAAGTATTTGATACACTGCCGATTTTGCAGGTTTTCCTACTTACAAAGCATGTAGAGGTCTGTAATTTTTATCATAGGTACACTTCAACTGTGAGAGACGGAATCTAAAACAAAAATCCAGAAAATTATATATGATTTTTAAGTAATGAATTTGCATTTTATTGTATGACATAAGTATTTGATACATCAGAAAAGCAGAACTTAATATTTGTTTGCAATTACAGAGATCATACATTTCCTGTAGTTCATGACCAGGTTTGCACACACTGCAGCAGGGATTTTGGCCCACTCCTCCATACAGACCTTCTCCAGATCCTTCAGGTTTCGGGGCTGTCGCTGGGCAATACGGACTTTCAGCTCCCTCCAAAGATGTTCTATTGGGTTCAGGTCTGGAGACTGGCTAGGCCACTCCAGGACCTTGAGATGCTTCTTACGGAGCCACTCCTTAGTTGCCCTGGCTGTGTGTTTCGGGTCGTTGTCATGCTGGAAGACCCAGCCACGACCCATCTTCAATTCTCTTACTGAGGGAAGGAGGTTGTTGGCCAAGATCTCGCGATACATGGCCCCATCCATCCTCCCCTCAATACGGTGCAGTCGTCCTGTCCCCTTTGCAGAAAAGCATCCCCAAAGAATTATGTTTCCACCTCCATGCTTCACGGTTGGGATGATGTTCTTGGGGTTGTACTCATCCTTCTTCTTCCTCCAAACAAGGCGAGTGGAGTTTAGACCAAAAAGCTCTATTTTTGTCTCATCAGACCACATGACCTTCTCCCGTTCCTCCTCTGGATCATCCAGATGGTCATTGGCCAACTTCAGACGGGCCTGGACATGTGCTGGCTTGAGCAGGGGGACCTTGCGTGCCCTGCAGGATTTGAATCCATGACGACGTAGTGTGTTACTAATGGTTTTCTTTGAGACTGTGGTCCCAGCTCTCTTCAGGTCATTGACCAGGTCCTGCCGTGTAGTTCTGGGCTGATCCCTCACCTTCCTCATGATCATTGATGCCACACGAGGTGAGATCTTGCATGGAGCCCCAGACCGAGGGTGATTAACCGTCATCTTGAACTTCTTCCATTTTCTAATAATTGCGCCAACAGTTGTTGCGTTTTCACCAAGCTGCTTGCCTATTGTCCTGTAGCCCATCCCAGCCTTGTGCAGGTCTACAATTTAACCCTGATGACCTTACACAGCTCGCTGGTCTTGGCCATTGTGGAGAGGTTGGAGTCTGTTTGATTGAGTGTGTGGACAGGTGTCTTTTATACAGGTAAAGAGTTCAAACAGGTGCAGTTAATACAGGTAATGAGTGGAGAACAGGAGGGCTTCTTAAAGAAAAACTAACATGTCTGTGAGAGCCGGAATTCTTACTGGTTGGTAGGTGATCAAATATCATGCAATAAAATGCAAATTAATTACTTAAAAATCATACAATGTGATTTTCTGGATTATTTTTTAAGATTCCGTCTCTCACAGTTGAAGTGTACCTAAGATAACAATGACAGACCTCTACATGCTTTGTAAGTAGGAAAACCTGCAAAATATCAAATACTTGTTCTCCCCACTGTACATTGTAAACATTGTAAAACAGCACATTTTAATGCACCTATTTGGTGTACAGTATGTGTGCAGTATGTGACTATATATATATATATATTTAGATGTAGTAGATTGATTGGAGAGTCAGGAATTTGTTATATAGTGAGTAAACAACTCTGCAGCTAAAAGCTGAATGACAGTATACAGACAAAAGAAAGAAAAAGAAACATGCGATAAAAGTTTAAGAAAAAATGACGATATGGAGAAGAAAGTCTCTAGTCTTGTTGTATAACTGACAAGCACGATAGAATACTGAGTCCCAAAAAATATGTGTGTAAATGTGTTATAAACAATGTAGCAAGAAAATGTACAGAAAGAGATTCAAACAGACCAGGAGGAAACAGCCATCATATTCAGGTGGACATCAGTCACAAATTATACAGCACTATGACAATCATTTTTGACAGACATGTACTAAAAGGCAGTAGAATGTAGTTTTTTTGGTCCAAAACAGGTTACTGCATTGCTTTGCATTCCAGGTCAATTGAACTCCTGCTGGTGACTGGACAGCTGCCGCTGGTCTACATAATGGTAACTTGGATTAACTGGAACAGGGGGAGAAAAATTTGACATGAGTATCATCTTCCACAAAAAAAAGGCTTCTCAGTGGTGATTACTTATTCATATTCTGTTCTTCTTTAGGTAGAGATAGATGTAGTCACTGTGGCTAAAGACAAAGCTTCAAAGCTTGATAACTCTGCCAGAGCAAACTCACCTGACTGAAGGAGAAACTGGCTACCTCACAGTCTGTTGCAGCATCACAGGGTGAAATGAGTCGGGATTTAAAGCGAGCTGGAGCAGGAGAACAAAAAAGATATACAAATCTCACTGTGTTCTATTTGTTTATAGATCATTGCAACACTGATCATAACAATAATACATTGTATTCATAAAGCACTTGTTCTCAAGGCACTATGCAACATTGTAGATTGTAAAACATTGTAACATATACAGTGGGGAGAACAAGTATTTGATACACTGCCGATTTTGCAGGTTTTCCTACTTACAAAGCATGTAGAGGTCTGTAATTTTTATCATAGGTACACTTCAACTGTGAGAGACGGAATCTAAAACAAAAATCCAGAAAATTATATATGATTTTTAAGTAATGAATTTGCATTTTATTGTATGACATAAGTATTTGATACATCAGAAAAGCAGAACTTAATATTTGTTTGCAATTACAGAGATCATACATTTCCTGTAGTTCATGACCAGGTTTGCACACACTGCAGCAGGGATTTTGGCCCACTCCTCCATACAGACCTTCTCCAGATCCTTCAGGTTTCGGGGCTGTCGCTGGGCAATACGGACTTTCAGCTCCCTCCAAAGATGTTCTATTGGGTTCAGGTCTGGAGACTGGCTAGGCCACTCCAGGACCTTGAGATGCTTCTTACGGAGCCACTCCTTAGTTGCCCTGGCTGTGTGTTTCGGGTCGTTGTCATGCTGGAAGACCCAGCCACGACCCATCTTCAATTCTCTTACTGAGGGAAGGAGGTTGTTGGCCAAGATCTCGCGATACATGGCCCCATCCATCCTCCCCTCAATACGGTGCAGTCGTCCTGTCCCCTTTGCAGAAAAGCATCCCCAAAGAATTATGTTTCCACCTCCATGCTTCACGGTTGGGATGATGTTCTTGGGGTTGTACTCATCCTTCTTCTTCCTCCAAACAAGGCGAGTGGAGTTTAGACCAAAAAGCTCTATTTTTGTCTCATCAGACCACATGACCTTCTCCCGTTCCTCCTCTGGATCATCCAGATGGTCATTGGCCAACTTCAGACGGGCCTGGACATGTGCTGGCTTGAGCAGGGGGACCTTGCGTGCCCTGCAGGATTTGAATCCATGACGACGTAGTGTGTTACTAATGGTTTTCTTTGAGACTGTGGTCCCAGCTCTCTTCAGGTCATTGACCAGGTCCTGCCGTGTAGTTCTGGGCTGATCCCTCACCTTCCTCATGATCATTGATGCCACACGAGGTGAGATCTTGCATGGAGCCCCAGACCGAGGGTGATTAACCGTCATCTTGAACTTCTTCCATTTTCTAATAATTGCGCCAACAGTTGTTGCGTTTTCACCAAGCTGCTTGCCTATTGTCCTGTAGCCCATCCCAGCCTTGTGCAGGTCTACAATTTAACCCTAATGACCTTACACAGCTCGCTGGTCTTGGCCATTGTGGAGAGGTTGGAGTCTGTTTGATTGAGTGTGTGGACAGGTGTCTTTTATACAGGTAAAGAGTTCAAACAGGTGCAGTTAATACAGGTAATGAGTGGAGAACAGGAGGGCTTCTTAAAGAAAAACTAACATGTCTGTGAGAGCCGGAATTCTTACTGGTTGGTAGGTGATCAAATATCATGCAATAAAATGCAAATTAATTACTTAAAAATCATACAATGTGATTTTCTGGATTATTTTTTAAGATTCCGTCTCTCACAGTTGAAGTGTACCTAAGATAACAATGACAGACCTCTACATGCTTTGTAAGTAGGAAAACCTGCAAAATATCAAATACTTGTTCTCCCCACTGTACATTGTAAACATTGTAAAACAGCACATTTTAATGCACCTATTTGGTGTACAGTATGTGTGCAGTATGTGACTATATATATATATATATATTTAGATGTAGTAGATTGATTGGAGAGTCAGGAATTTGTTATATAGTGAGTAAACAACTCTGCAGCTAAAAGCTGAATGACAGTATACAGACAAAAGAAAGAAAAAGAAACATGCGATAAAAGTTTAAGAAAAAATGACGATATGGAGAAGAAAGTCTCTAGTCTTGTTGTATAACTGACAAGCACGATAGAATACTGAGTCCCAAAAAATATGTGTGTAAATGTGTTATAAACAATGTAGCAAGAAAATGTACAGAAAGAGATTCAAACAGACCAGGAGGAAACAGCCATCATATTCAGGTGGACATCAGTCACAAATTATACAGCACTATGACAATCATTTTTGACAGACATGTACTAAAAGGCAGTAGAATGTAGTTTTTTTGGTCCAAAACAGGTTACTGCATTGCTTTGCATTCCAGGTCAATTGAACTCCTGCTGGTGACTGGACAGCTGCCGCTGGTCTACATAATGGTAACTTGGATTAACTGGAACAGGGGGAGAAAAATTTGACATGAGTATCATCTTCCACAAAAAAAAGGCTTCTCAGTGGTGATTACTTATTCATATTCTGTTCTTCTTTAGGTAGAGATAGATGTAGTCACTGTGGCTAAAGACAAAGCTTCAAAGCTTGATAACTCTGCCAGAGCAAACTCACCTGACTGAAGGAGAAACTGGCTACCTCACAGTCTGTTGCAGCATCACAGGGTGAAATGAGTCGGGATTTAAAGCGAGCTGGAGCAGGAGAACAAAAAAGATATACAAATCTCACTGTGTTCTATTTGTTTATAGATCATTGCAACACTGATCATAACAATAATACATTGTATTCATAAAGCACTTGTTCTCAAGGCACTATGCAACATTGTAGATTGTAAAACATTGTAACATATACAGTGGGGAGAACAAGTATTTGATACACTGCCGATTTTGCAGGTTTTCCTACTTACAAAGCATGTAGAGGTCTGTAATTTTTATCATAGGTACACTTCAACTGTGAGAGACGGAATCTAAAACAAAAATCCAGAAAATTATATATGATTTTTAAGTAATGAATTTGCATTTTATTGTATGACATAAGTATTTGATACATCAGAAAAGCAGAACTTAATATTTGTTTGCAATTACAGAGATCATACATTTCCTGTAGTTCATGACCAGGTTTGCACACACTGCAGCAGGGATTTTGGCCCACTCCTCCATACAGACCTTCTCCAGATCCTTCAGGTTTCGGGGCTGTCGCTGGGCAATACGGACTTTCAGCTCCCTCCAAAGATGTTCTATTGGGTTCAGGTCTGGAGACTGGCTAGGCCACTCCAGGACCTTGAGATGCTTCTTACGGAGCCACTCCTTAGTTGCCCTGGCTGTGTGTTTCGGGTCGTTGTCATGCTGGAAGACCCAGCCACGACCCATCTTCAATTCTCTTACTGAGGGAAGGAGGTTGTTGGCCAAGATCTCGCGATACATGGCCCCATCCATCCTCCCCTCAATACGGTGCAGTCGTCCTGTCCCCTTTGCAGAGAAGCATCCCCAAAGAATTATGTTTCCACCTCCATGCTTCACGGTTGGGATGATGTTCTTGGGGTTGTACTCATCCTTCTTCTTCCTCCAAACAAGGCGAGTGGAGTTTAGACCAAAAAGCTCTATTTTTGTCTCATCAGACCACATGACCTTCTCCCGTTCCTCCTCTGGATCATCCAGATGGTCATTGGCCAACTTCAGACGGGCCTGGACATGTGCTGGCTTGAGCAGGGGGACCTTGCGTGCCCTGCAGGATTTGAATCCATGACGACGTAGTGTGTTACTAATGGTTTTCTTTGAGACTGTGGTCCCAGCTCTCTTCAGGTCATTGACCAGGTCCTGCCGTGTAGTTCTGGGCTGATCCCTCACCTTCCTCATGATCATTGATGCCACACGAGGTGAGATCTTGCATGGAGCCCCAGACCGAGGGTGATTAACCGTCATCTTGAACTTTTTCCATTTTCTAATAATTGTGCCAACAGTTGTTGCGTTTTCACCAAGCTGCTTGCCTATTGTCCTGTAGCCCATCCCAGCCTTGTGCAGGTCTACAATTTAACCCTGATGACCTTACACAGCTCGCTGGTCTTGGCCATTGTGGAGAGGTTGGAGTCTGTTTGATTGAGTGTGTGGACAGGTGTCTTTTATACAGGTAAAGAGTTCAAACAGGTGCAGTTAATACAGGTAATGAGTGGAGAACAGGAGGGCTTCTTAAAGAAAAACTAACATGTCTGTGAGAGCCGGAATTCTTACTGGTTGGTAGGTGATCAAATATCATGCAATAAAATGCAAATTAATTACTTAAAAATCATACAATGTGATTTTCTGGATTATTTTTTTAGATTCCGTCTCTCACAGTTGAAGTGTACCTAAGATAACAATGACAGACCTCTACATGCTTTGTAAGTAGGAAAACCTGCAAAATATCAAATACTTGTTCTCCCCACTGTACATTGTAAACATTGTAAAACAGCACATTTTAATGCACCTATTTGGTGTACAGTATGTGTGCAGTATGTGACTATATATATATATATATTTAGATGTAGTAGATTGATTGGAGAGTCAGGAATTTGTTATATAGTGAGTAAAGAGTTACCCTTCAGGATCTTGAGCCTTGTGAGAATGGCCATAAAGTCATCGTATTTGATCCCTCCACCAGAGCTGTACCGGTGCCATAGTGTGTTGAACGTTTCATCGTCCAAACTAAGATCTATATGACAGAGGATTTTTATCATTTACTTTTTTAAATCTGCAAATATACTCTACCGAGAGTTCAGTTCTACTATCAGGTCAGGATGTTCACAATCAAAACCAAATCATTGTGTGGTAAATTAAGAGAAAATCAACAAAATATACAGTGTCAAGAAAATGTATGTGAACCCTTTGGAATTACCTGGATTTCTGCATAAATTGGTTGTCAAATTTGATCTGATCTTCGTCCAAGTCACAACAATAGACAAATATAGTGATCTTAAACTAATAACACACAAATTATTGGATTTTTCTTGTCTATATTGAATACATAATTTAAACATTCACGGTGTAGGTTGGGAAAAGTATGTGAACCCCTAGGCTATTGACTTCTCCAAAACCTAATTGGAGTCAGGAGTCAGCTAACCTGGAGTCCAATCAATGAGACAAGATTGGAGATGTTGGTTAGAGCTACCTTGCAGCTATAAAAAAAACTCACAAAATTTGAGTTTGCTATTCACAAGAAGCATTGCCTGATGTGAACCATGCCTCAAACAAAAGAGATCTCAGAAGACTTAAGATTAAGAATTCTTGATTTGCATTAAGCTGGAAAGGGTTACAAAAGTATTTCTAAAAGCCTTGATGTTCATCAGTCCACAGTAAGACAAATTGTCTATAAATTGAGAAATTTCAGCACTGTTGCTACTCTCCCTAGGAGTGGCCGTCCTGCAAAGATGACTGCAAGAGCACAGCGCAGAATGCTCAATGAGGTTAAGAAGAATCCTAGAGTGTCAGCTAAAGATGTACAGAAATCTCTGGAACATGCTAACATCTCTGTTGACGAGTCTATGATATGTAAAACACTAAACAAGAATGGTGTTCATGGGAGGACACCACGGAAGAAGCCACTGCTGTCCAAAAAAACATTGCTGCACGTCTGAAGTTTGCAAAAGTGCACAGGGATGTCCCACAGCGCTACTGGCAAAATATTCTGTGGACAGATGTAACTATAACTGAGTTGTTTGGAAGGAACACACAACACCGGAGAGAAAAAGGAACAGCACACCAACATCAAAACCTCATCACAACTGTAAAGTGTGGTGGAGGGAGCATCATGGTTTGGGGCTGCTTTGCTGCCTTAGGGCCTGGACAACTTGCTATCATCAACGGAAAAATGAATTCCCAAGTTTATCAAGACATTTTACAGGAGAATGTTAGGCTATCTGTCTGCCAATTGAAGCTCAACAGAAGTTGGGTGATGCAACAGGTCAACAACCCAAAACACAGAAGTATATCAACAACAGAATGGCTTCAACAGAAGAATATAACCTGTCTGAAGTGGCCCAGTCAGAGTCCTGACCTCAACCCCATTGAGATGCTGTGGCAAGACCTCAAGAGAGGGGTTCACACCAGACATCCCAAGAATATTGCTGAACTAAAACAGTTTTGTAAAGAGGAATGATTCAAAAATCTTCCTGACTGTTGTGCAGGTCTGATCTGCAACTACAGAAAACGTTTGGTTGAGGTTATTGCTGCCAAAGGAGGGTCAACCAGTTATTAAATCCAAGGGTTCACATACTTTTCCCACCCTGCACTGTGAATGTTTATATGGTGTGTTCAATAAAGACATGAAAACGTGTAATTGTTTGTGTGTTATTAGTTTAAGCAGACTGTGTTTGTCTATTGTTGTGACCTAGACGAAGATCAGATCAAATTTGATGACCAATTTCTGCAGAAATCCAGGTATTTCCAAAGGGTTCACATACTTTTTCTTGCCACTGTAAATATATCCTTTGATCGTAACCGTGATACATGACTAACCACGGACATCAAGGGCATTCTTCATCTGGTATTCTGTGACGAACCCTGGGTTCTGCCACTCATAGGACTCTGAGTACTCTCTCTTGGTAACAGACACATAGTGCTTTAGGTTGTGGAATTCTTTCACATCCAGTTTGCCTGATTTGTCTTTCTGAAAGGAGCTGGTTAAGGAGAAAGGGTTGTTGGCTGATACAGTATTGAAACCATTGTCAACCAGGGACTGGGGCCTCAGTTGATCTACAAAATAGCTCAGAAAGAAGTAAATAAATACAAGAATTGGCAGGAAACACAAAAAAATGGTTTTGGGGGAAGAAATATGAATGAATAAACTCATATAAAAGTGAACTAAAAACAGAAACAGGTGAAGGATACATCTTCTAGAACCAACAATATGTGGGCAGTTTGAAGACTTAGTGCTACAATTGAAGTAGACAAGAACATATATGTATAAATTAAATGCACACATACGTCATATATAATGCTTTAAATTCAAGAAACCACAACTAACATTGGTCCCGAACAGAGTGACCAAGTTCTTTCAGCTTGACCAAGAGTTCCTCAGCCGTGAGTTGCTGTGGAGACCAAAACACACAAGCATTTGATAGGATGACGGTAATATTCTCCAATTTCCACTTGCCACCTATCCACCTACTCCCACTTCACTTCATACATTCCTCATTAAACACATTCTAGGTATCATTCACTTGCTACATATAAATATTCACTCTTCAGTTGTCGGAGAAAAATATTTTAAACACACCTCGGGATTACTGTCCCCCTGTGAAAAGAAGTAGACAATATTTTAGAGTAAATTGTTTTGTACACATCTCAAACAAAGGTGACGATACTGCTAGCATGCACCCTGTTGGGTCTGTAGCAAAATAATGAAAGCCAAATCATTGTTGCAGCCACTACTGGCCCATGTACTTATTGCAAGGTATTACTGAATTAAACAACTTGGAGAAACTACTGATTTATTAAAAGTGGTGACTTAATAAGGGTTAAAAAATGACTAGAGTATCGGTACCTACTCTCACGCATGACTCCTCTGGAAAGGATTCACAGCTCAGATCATCAGGCCAGGACATCCCAAACTTATTAAACACACTGTCACACCCCAGTTTGGCTCTCTCACAAAGGGATCTGCAAGGGCGCTGCACCTCCCCTTCCACACACTGGGGTGCATAGACAGAACACAGAAAGAAGCGGATATCCACAGAACAAGTCAATTTCAAAACATACTCCATTTGAGCCATCTTAACGGCCGCCTCCGCCTGTTTTTTGTGCCCCAGCAGATTTGGCATGGCCGTCAGGTTGTAGGAGATGCCCTGGCACAGTGGCATGGTGATTGGCTGGCAGGGGCCCTCAGGGGACGGAGCACTGGTCACCCCACACTGAAGAGGAAACAACAAAATACCTCATATTCACCAATCAGCAATAATTATTATTGAAGGATGTTTACCTTTACTTCACCAGGCAAAACTGATTGAGGTTTCCTTTCTTTCCTTTCCTCGCCAAACATTTTGATATTGACAATTTATGTTTAAAGGGGCACTTTACCCTTTTTAAACATCTCATTTATCATCTGGTGTGCATCATGTGACTTTGACCAACTATGAGCAGGCAAAGGAAACTGAAATAAATTTTCCTAACCTTTGCCTGCCCTGATCATAGTTGTTTAAATAACGATGCAGTGTAGTGGTGTGCTGGTTGGAGCCTGGTATTGAATCTGTAAGTTGATACACTATGTATACAAAAGTATGTGGACACCCCTTCAAATTAGTGGATTTAGCAATTTCAGATACACCAATTGCTGACAATAAAATTGAGCACACAGCCATGCCATCTCCATAGGAAAACATTTGCAGTAGAATGGCCTTACTGAAGAGCTCAGTGACATTCAACGTGTCACCGTCATAGGACGCTATCTTTCCAACAAGTCAGTTCGTCAAATTTATGCACTGCTAGAGCTGCCCCGGTCAACTGCAAGTGCTGTTATTGTGAAGTGGAAACTTCTAGAAGCAGCAACAAAGGCTCAGAACGGCACTCCAAGTGCTGAAGCTTGAAGCAGGTAAAAATCATCTGTCCTCAAAGAACGGGACTCTGAGTGCTGAAGTGCAACGTCAGCACAAGAACTGTTCATCGGGAGCTTCATGAAATGGGTTTGCATGGCCGCACATAGGCCTAAGATCAGCATGCGCAATTCCAAGCGTCGGCTGGAGTGGTGAAAAGCTTGCTGCCATTGGACTCTGGAGCAGTGGAAACTTGTCTGTGGAGTGATGAATCACGCTTCACAATCTGGCAGTCCAACAGATGAATCTGGGTTTGGCGGATACCAGGAGAATGCTATCTGCTCCAATACATAGGGCCAACTCCTTATTTTGCAATCTGCTTTAAAAACTATATCTCTCTGTTCCAGTTCTCTTTCATGAGTTACAGACATTTGTTTTGAATCACCTCTTGTTTTGATGCTTTAAAAACTTTTTTTTTTCATATATAATATCTTTATTCCATATTTCATATTGTTGATTACATGTTGCTAGTTGTTTCGGATCAAAAAGAGGTGATTAACAAACATACAATACATTACATCACAGTCAAGAATCCTCCATCCAGCCTATTTCATTTTCCAATTCATATAAATTATATTTTTTCAAATGTAGCTGTATTTCATTTACAATTCAGATTCAAATATATAGTGAACAAAAATATAAATGCAACATGTAAAGTGTTCGCCCCATGTTTCATGAGCTGAAATAAAATATCCCTGAAATGTTCCATACACACAAAAAAGCTTTTCTCTCAAATGTTGTGCACAAATGTGTTTAAATCCCTGTTAGTGAGCATTTCTCCTTTTCCGAGATAATCCATCCACCTGACAAGTGTAGCATATCAAGAAGCTGATTAAACAACATGATCATTACACAGGTGCACCTTGTGCTTGGGACAATAAATGGCCACTGTGCAGTTTTGTCACGCAAAACAATGCCACAGATGTCTCAAGTTGAGGGAGCGTGCAATTGACATGCTGACTGCAGGAATGTCCACCAAAGCGTTTGCCAGAGACTGGCACAACGCTAATTTCTCTACCACCAGCCGCCTCCAACGTCTTCTTAGAGAATTTAGCAGTACATCCAACGTAGCTCACAACCGCAGACCATGTGTATGGCGTTGTGTGGGCGAGCATTTAGCTGATGTCAACGTTGTCAACAGAGTGCAGTGGGGTTATGGTATGGGCAGGTATAAGCAATGGACAACGAACACAATTGCATTTTATCAATGGCAATTTGAATGCACAGAGATACCGTGATGAGATCCTGAGGTCCATTGCCGTGCTATTCATCCACCAGCATCACCTCATGTTTCAGCATAATGCACTACCCCCATGTTGCAAGGAATTGTACACAAGCTAAACACCTTCTTCGCCAGCTTTGAGGATAACACAGTGCCACCGACGTGGTCCGCTCCCAAGGACTGTGGGCTCTCGTTCTCCGTGGCCGATTTGAGTAAGACATTTAAGCATGTTGACCCTCACAAGGCTCAGGCGGTATCCTTAGCCACTTCTCAGAGCATGCGCAGACCATATGGCTGGAGTCGTTACGGATATATTCAATCTCTCCCTATCCCAGTCTGCTGTCTCCACTTGCGTCAAGATGTCCACCATTGTTCCTGTACTCAAGAAAGCGAAGGTAACTGAACTAAATGACTATTGCCCCGTAGCACTCACTTCTGTCATCATGAAGTGCTTTGAGAGGCTAGTTAAGGATCATATCACCTCCATCTTACCTGACGCCCTAGACCCACTGTTTTTTTATTTTTTTTTATTTCACCTTTATTTAACCAGGTAGGCTAGTTGAGAACAAGTTCTCATTTGCAACTGCGACCTGGCCAAGATAAAGCATAGCAGTGTGAGCATACAACAAAGAGTTACACATGGAGTAAACAATTAACAAGTCAATAACACAGTAGAAAACGAAGGGGGGGTCTATATACAATGTGTGCAAAAGGCATGAGGAGGTAGGCAAATAATTACAATTTTGCAGATTAACACTGGAGTGATAAAAGATCAGATGGTCATGTACAGGTAGAGATATTGGTGTGCAGAAGAGCAGAAAAGTAAATAAATAGAAACAGTACGGGGATGAGGTAGGTGAAAAGGGTGGGCTATTTACCAATAGACTATGTACAGCTGCAGCGATCGGTTAGCTGCTCAGATAGCTGATGTTTGAAGTTGGTGAGGGAGATAAAAGTCTCCAACTTCAGCGATTTTTGCAATTCGTTCCAGTCACAGGCAGCAGAGTACTGGAACGAAAGGCGGCCAAATGAGGTGTTGGCTTTAGGGATGATCAGTGAGATACACCTGCTGGAGCGCGTGCTACGGATGGGTGTTGCCATCGTGACCAGTGAGCTGAGATAAGGCGGAGCTTTACCTAGCATAGACTTGTAGATGACCTGGAGCCAGTGGGTCTGGCGACGAATATGTAGCGAGGGCCAGCCGACTAGAGCATACAAGTCGCAGTGGTGGGTAGTATAAGGTGCTTTAGTGACAAAACGGATGGCACTGTGATAGACTGCATCCAGTTTGCTGAGTAGAGTGTTGGAAGCCACTGTAATTTGCATACTGACCCAATAGATCCACAGTCGATGCAATTGCCATTGCACTACACACTGCCCTATCCCATTTGGACAAGAGGAATACCTGTGTAAGAATGCTGTTCATTGACTATAACTCAGCCTTCAACCTCACTAATGCTCTTGTGGCTGAATGGAAGCAAGTCCCTGTAACAATGTTCCAAAATCTAGTGGAAAACCTTCCCAGAAGAGTGGAGGCTGTTCTAGCAGCAAAGGGGGGACCAACTCCATATTAATGCCCATGATTTTGGAATTAGATACTTAATGAGCAGGTGCCCACATACTTTTGGGCATGTAGTGTACATGCTGGAAAGTGACTTACATGTTCACAAGATTCCGTTGGGAAGGTGTCACACTCCAACTGACTGGGCCACTGAAAACCAAACCTGTTCATTAGCACCTCACAGTCCTTTCTGGCTAGCTCACACAGAGCTCTGTAGGGTGGGCGGGCTTTCCCTGAAACACACTCTGGAATGTAGACGGAGCACAGGAAAGCCTGAAGGTGAGGAGAACACTGCATCTTTACCAGAGGGTAAAACTGATACAATTCTAAACCAGCGACCTCCTGTGTGGAGTGGTTTAATAGGTTGGGCATTACAGTGTCCTTGTAGGGCAGGTCCTTGCAGAGCTGGAGGATGATTGGCTCACAGGTTCCTGCAGGGTTTGGTGCAGGGATAATCTCTTGGCCCTGAAAGCAATGAACATCATTTTGTCATATGCTATATGCATTATGGCGAGGAATGACACAACATCTGGGAAGGTTTTCAGTTATAGAACCAGAATTATACTTCAAAAATCCACTTCCTGCTACTCTATGCAGGACAGCCTACAGGCATACAGCAGTCCTGAATCAGATATGTCCCTACAATGACAAGATGAACACCTCCTAAGGCTACTTACGTTGGCACAGGATTGTTTGGGGTAAGCCTCACATCTGATCTTCTCTGGCCAGTTTAGACCCTTCTCTCTTAGAACAGGCTCACATTCATTCTTCACCCTCTCACAGAGCCAACTGCAGGGTGGAATCTTGTCATCCAACACACACTCAGGTGAGACAACGCCACATAGGAAAACTGTGACCTCTGGAGAGCAGCCAGTCTTCACGATCTGACGAAGCTGCCTCAGGTCGTAGTCCCTGGTTTGGTGGGTTGGATTGATGGTCGTGTTGTAACCAACATCTTGACAAAAGTCCACGGTCACTGGATGGCAGGACTGCTTGCTGTGTGCAGTCTGCACAAAGAGCAACAATCTGAAGACCAACAGGACCCAAGTCTCCATGACCCTGTGCTGTAATAACAACTACAGTAGTAGCTAACCTCAAAGTTTCCTAAATGCTGATCAAATGAATCCAAAATGGTTTGGAGAGCCGACCTAAGATGTATTTCTGGAGTGCACTGCTTTGCTGTAGAATATTCAAGTGGGTGTGTTTTCACTGTTTTGAGTCCAGACCTTTATTTATGTGAAACTCCACATCAGGAAGTGATTATGATTGTGTCTCCTTGGACATTGAGTGCCTGCTTTTTGGGGGTTTTGCAATATCTGGAGAAGAACTTGAATCAAGGAATCGAAACCACAAAAACACACAAACAGTAACAAATGGATCACTTGCAATGTACTATTAACATGAGGCCAGCAATCATTATGTGCATTAGACTGTGAGAACTGTGTTTGTGTTACGGATTCCTGTGAAAGTGAAGTTAATCACTTCATGCAGCTCACTCTACCCATCCCCCAATCTGCGCCTCAAATCTCAGGCCACTGATAGGTTGCTAAGGGGCGTGACAACTGCCAGTCCTCATTATTTTGCAATCTGCTTTATAAACTATATCTCTCTGTTCCTGTTCTCTTTCATGAGTTACAGACATTTGTTTTGAATCATCTCTTGTTTTGTTGGGTTTTTTTATTGTTTAAAAAATAGAATATCTTTATTCCATATTTCATATTGTTGATTACATGTTGCTAGTTGTTTCGGATCAAAAAGAGGTGATTAACAAACATACAATACATGACATCACAGTCAAGAATCCTCCATCCAGCCTATTTCATTTTCCAGTTCATATAAATTATATTTTTTCAAATGTAGCTGTATTTCATTTACAATTCAGATTCAAATATATAGTGAACAAAAATATAAATGCAACATGTAAAGTGTTCGCCCCATGTTTCATGAGCTGAAATAAAATATCCCTGAAATGTTTCATACACACAAAAAGCTTTTCTCTCAAATGTTGTGCACAAATGTGTTTAAATCCCTGTTAGTGAGCATTTCTCCTTTGCCGAGATAATCCATCCACCTGACAAGTGTGGCATATCAAGAAGCTGATTAAACGACATGATCATTGCACAGGTGCACCTTGTGCTTGGGGCAATAAAAGGCCACTGTGCAGTTTTGTCACACAAAACAATACCCCAGATGTCTCATGTTGAGGGAGCGTGCAATTGACATGCTGACCGCAGGAATGTCCACCAAAGCGGTTGCCAGAGAATTGGATGCTAATTTCTCTACCATAAGCCGCCTCCAATGTCTTCTTAGAGAATTTGGCAGTACATCCAACGTGGCTTACAACCGCAGACCACCTGTATGGCATTGTGTGGGTGAGCGTTTTGCTGATGTCAACGTTGTGAACAGAGTGCAGTGGGGTTATGGTATGGGCAGGTATAAGCAATGGACAACGAACACAATTGCATTTTATCAATGGCAATTTGAATGCACAGAGATACCGTGATGAGATTCTAAGGTCCATTGCCGTGCCATTCATCCATCACCATCAAATCAAATCAAATCAAATGTTATTTGTCACATACACATGGTTAGCAGATGTTAGTGCGAGTGTAGCGAAATGCTTGTGCTTCTAGTTCCGACAATGCAGTAATAACCAACAAGTAATCTAGCTAACAATTCCAAAACTACTACCTTATAGACACAAGTGTAAGGGGATAAAGAATATGTACATAAAGATATATGAATGAGTGATGGTACAGAGCGGCATAGGCAAGATACAGTAGATGGTATTGAGTGCAGTATATACATATGAGATGAATATGTATACAAAGTGGCATAGTTAAAGTGGCTAGTGAAACATGTATTACATAAGGATGCAGTAGATGATATAGAGTACAGTATATACGTATACATATGAGATGAATAATGTAGGGTATGTAAACATTATATTAGGTAGCATTGTTTAAAGTGGCTAGTGATATATTTTAGATCAATTCCCATCAATTCCCATTATTAAAGTGGCTGGAGTTGAGTCAGTGTGTTGGCAGCAGCCACTCAATGTTAGTGGTGGCTGTTTAACAGTCTGATGGCCTTGAGATAGAAGCTGTTTTTCAGTCTCTCGGTCCCAGCTTTGATGCACCTGTACTGACCTCGCCTTCTGGATGATAGCGGGGTGAACAGGCAGTGGCTCGGGTGGTTGCTGTCCTTGATGATCTTTATGGCCTTCCTGTGACAACGGGTGGTGTAGGTGTCCTGGAGGGCAGGTAGTTTGCCCCCGGTGATGCGTTGTGCAGACCTCACTACCCTCTGGAGAGCCTTACGGTTGTGGGCGGAGCAGTTGCCGTACCAGGCGGTGATACAGCCCGACAGGATGCTCTCGATTGTGCATCTGTAGAAGTTTGTGAGTGCTTTTGGTGACAAGCCGAATTTCTTCAGCCTCCTGAGGTTGAAGAGGCGCTGCTGCGCCTTCTTCACGATGCTGTCTGTGTGGGTGGACCAATTCAGTTTGTCTGTGATGTGTACGCCGAGGAACTTAAAACTTACTACCCTCTCCACTACTGTTCCATCGATGTGGATAGGGGGGTGTTCCCTCTGCTGTTTCCTGAAGTCCACAATCATCTCCTTCGTTTTGTTGACGTTGAGTGTGAGGTTATTTTCCTGACACCACACTCCGAGGGCCCTCACCTCCTCCCTGTAGGCCGTCTCGTCGTTGTTGGTAATCAAGCCTACCACTGTTGTGTCGTCCGCAAACTTGATGATTGAGTTGGAGGCGTGCGTGGCCACGCAGTCGTGGGTGAACAGGGAGTACAGGAGAGGGCTCAGAACGCACCCTTGTTGGGCCCCAGTGTTGAGGATCAGCGGGGTGGAGATGTTGTTGCCTACCCTCACCACCTGGGGGCGGCCCGTCAGGAAGTCCAGTACCCAGTTGCACAGGGCGGGGTCGAGACCCAGGGTCTCGAGCTTGATGACGAGCTTGGAGCGCACTATGGTGTTAAATGCCGAGCTGTAGTCGATGAACAGCATTCTCACATAGGTATTCCTCTTGTCCAGATGGGTTAGGGCAGTGTGCAGTGTGGTTGAGATTGCATCGTCTGTGGACCTATTTGGGCGGTAAGCAAATTGGAGTGGGTCTAGGGTGTCAGGTAGGGTGGAGGTGATATGGTCCTTGACTAGTCTCTCAAAGCACTTCATGATGACGGAAGTGAGTGCTACGGGGCGGTAGTCGTTTAGCTCAGTTACCTTAGCTTTCTTGGGAACAGGAACAATGGTGGCCCTCTTGAAGCATGTGGGAACAACAGACTGGGATAGGGATTGATTGAATATGTCCGTAAACACACCAGCCAGCTGGTCTGCGCATGCTCTGAGGGCGCGGCTGGGGATGCCGTCTGGGCCTGCAGACGTTGGCTGCAGTGAAGGAGAGTCCGCATGTTTTAGTTGCGGGCAGTGTCAGTGGCACTGTATTGTCCTCAAAGCGGGCAAAAAAGTTATTTAGTCTGCCTGGGAGCAAGACATCCTGGTCTGTGACAGTGCTGGTTTTCTTTTTATAATCCGTGATTGACTGTAGACCCTGCCACATACCTCTTGTGTCTGAGCCGTTGAATTGAGATTCTACTTTGTCTCTATACTGACGCTTAGCTTGTTTGATTGCCTTGCGGAGAGAATAATTACACTGTTTGTATTCGGTCATGTTTCCAGTCACCTTGCCCTAATTAAAAGCAGTGGTTCGTGCTTTCAGTTTCACGCGAATGCTGCCATCAATCCACGGTTTCTGGTTTGGGAATGTTTTAATCATTGCTATGGGAACGACATCTTCAACGCATGTTCTAATGAACTCGCACACCGAATCAGCGTATTCGTCAATGTTGTCGTCTGACGCAATACGGAACATATCCCAGTCCACGTGATGGAAGCAGTCTTGGAGTGTGGAATCAGATTGGTCGGACCAGCGTTGAACAGACCTCAGCGCGGGAGCTTCTTGTTTTAGTTTCTGTCTGTAGGCAGGGATCAACAAAATGGAGTCGTGGTCAGCTTTTCCGAAAGGAGGGCGGGGCAGGGCCTTATATGCGTCGCGGAAGTTGGAATAGCAATGATCCAAGGTTTTTCCCGCCCTGGTTGCGCAATCGATATGCTGATAAAATTTAGGGAGTCTTGTTTTCAGATTAGCCTTGTTAAAATCCCCAGCTACAATGGATGCAGCCTCCGGATATATGGATTCCAGTTGGCAAAGAGTCAAATAAAGTTCGTTCAGAGCCATCAATGTGTCTGCTTGGGGGGGAATATATACGCCTGTGATTATAATCGAAGAGAATTCCCTTGGTAGATAATGCGGTCTACATTTGATTGTGAGGAATTCTAAATCAGGTGAACAGAAGGACTTGAGTTCCTGTATGTTGTTTTGGCCACACCACGTCCCGTTAACCATAAAGCATACGCCCCCGCCCCTCTTCTTACCAGAAAGATGTTTGTTTCTGTCCGCGCGATGCGTTTAGAAACCAGCTGGCTGCACCGTCTCCGATAGCGTCTCTCCAGTGAGCCATGTTTCCGTGAAGCAAAGAATGTTACAGTCTCTGATGTCCCTCTGGAATGCTACCCTTGCTCAGATTTCATCAACCTTGTTGTCAAGAGACTGGACATTGGCGAGGAGAATGCTAGGGAGTGGTGCACGATGTTCCCGTCTCCGGAGTCTGACCAGAAGACCGATTCGTTTTCCCCTTTTTCGAAGTCGTTTTTTGGGGTCGCCGGCTGGGATCCATTCCGTTGTCCTGGGTGAAAGGCAGAACACAGGGTCCGCTTCGCGAAAGTCATATTCTTGGTCGTACTGATGGTGAGTTGACGCTGCTCTTATGTTCAGTAGTTCTTCTCGACTGTATGTAATGAAACCTAAGATGACCTGGGGTACCAATGTAAGAAATAACACGTAAAAAAACAAAAAACTGCATAGTTTTCTAGGAACGCGAAGCGAGGCGGCCATCTCTGTCGGCGCCGGAATGAGCCATCACCTCCTGTTTCAGCATAATGCACTACCCCCATGTCGCAAGGATTTGTACACAAGCTACACAAGCTAAACGCCTTCTTCGCCAGCTTTGAGGATAACACAGTGCCCCCGACGTGGTCCGCCCCCAAGGACTGTGGGCTCTCGTTCTCCGTGGCCGATTTGAGTAAGACATTCGCAAGGCTACTGGCTCAGACTGTAACCTTTGCCACTTCTCAGAGCATGCGCAGACCATATGGCCGGAGTCGTTAGGACATATTCAATCTCTCCCTATCCCAGTCTGCTGTCTCCACTTGCGTCAAGATGTTTACCATAGTTCCTGTACTCAAGAAAGCGAAGGTAACTGAACTAAATGACTATCGCCCTGTAACACTCACTTCTGTCATCATGAAGTGCTTTGAGAGGCTAGTTAAGGATCATATCACCTCCATCTTACCTGACAACCTAGACCCACTGTAATTTGCATACTCCCCCAATAGATTCACAGATGATGCAATTGCCATTGCCCTACACACTGCCCTATCCCATCTGGATGAGGAATACCTATGCACGAATGCTGTTCATTGACTATAGCTCAACCTTCAACACCATAGTACCCTCCAAGCTCATCATTAAGCTCGGGGCCCAGGGTCTGAACCACGCCCTGTGCAACTGGGTCCTGGAATTCCTGATGGGCCGCCCCCCAGGTGGTGAAGGTAAGAAACAACACCTCCACTATGCTGATCCTCAACACAGGGGCCCCACACGGGTGGGTGCTCAGCCCCCTCCTGTACTCCCTGTTCAACCATAACTCCGTGGCAACGCACGCCTCTAACTCAATCATCAAGTTTGCAGACGACACAACAGTATTAGGCCTGATTACAACAATGACGAGACAGCCTACAGGGAGGAGGTGAGGGTCCTAGCGGAGTGGTGCCAGGAAAATAACTCTCCCTCAACAAAACGAAGGAGCTGATCGTGGACTTCAGGAGACAAGAGAGCGCATTCCCCTATTCACATTGACGGGATGGCAGTGGAGAAGACAGTGTGGGGAAGAAGGCGCAACAGTGCCTCTTCAACCTCAGGAGGCTGAAGAAATTCAGCTTGGCCCCTAAGACCCTCCCAAACTTTTATAGATGTACAATTGAGAGCATCCTGTCGGATTGTATCACCGCCTTGTACGACAACTGCACTGCTGCAACCACAGGACTCTCCAGAGGATGGTACGGTCTGCCCAGTGGCGATTTTAGCATATACAGTGCCTTGCGAAAGTATTCAGCCCTCTTGAACTTTGCGAACTTTTGCCACATTTCAGGCTTCAAACATAAAGATATAAAACTGTATTTTTTTGTGAAGAATCAACAACAAGTGGGACACAATCATGAAGTGGAACGACATTTATTGGATATTTCAAACTTTTTTAACAAATCAAAAACTGAAAAATTGGGCGTGCAAAATTATTCAGCCCCTTTACTTTCAGTGCAGCCAACTCTCTCCAGAAGTTCAGTGAGGATCTCTGAATGATCCAATGTTGACCTAAATGACTAATGATGATAAATACAATCCACCTGTGTGTAATCAAGTCTCTGTATAAATGCACCTGCACTGTGATAGTCTCAGAGGTCCGTTAAAAGCGCAGAGAGCATCATGAAGAACAAGGAACACACCAGGCAGGTCCGAGATACTGTTGTGAAGAAGTTTAAAGCCGGATTTGGATACAAAAAGATTTCCCAAGCTTTAAACATCCCAAGGAGCACTGTGCAAGCGATAATATTGAAATGGAAGGAGTATCAGACCACTGCAAATCTACCAAGACCTGGCCGTCCCTCTAAACTTTCAGCTCATACAAGGAGAAGACTGATCAGAGATGCAGCCAAGAGGCCCATGATCACTCTGGATGACCTGCAGAGATCTACAGCTGAGGTGGGAGACTCTGTCCATAGGACAACAATCAGTCGTATATTGCACAAATCTGGCCTTTATGGAAGAGTGGCAAGAAGAAAGCCATTTCTTAAAGATATCCATAAAAAGTGTTGTTTAAAGTTTGCCACAAGCCACCTGGGAGACACACCAAACATGTGGAAGAAGGTGCTCTGGTCAGATGAAACCAAAATTGAATTTTTGGCAACAATGCAAACGTTATGTTTGGCGTAAAAGCAACACAGCCCATCACCCTGAACACAACATCCCCACTGTCAAACATGGTGGTGGCAGCATCATGGTTTGGGCCTGCTTTTCTTCAGCAGGGACAGGGAAGATGGTTAAAATTGATGGGAAGATGGATGGATCCAAATACAGGACCATTCTGGAAGAAAACCTGATGGAGTCTGCAAAAGTCCTGAGACTGGGACGGAGATTTGTCTTCCAACAAGACAATGATCCAAAACATAAAGCAAAATCTACAATGGAATGGTTCAAATATAAACATATCCAGGTGTTAGAATGGCCAAGTCAAAGTCCAGACCTGAATCCAATCGAGAATCTGTGGAAAGAACTGAAAATTGCTGTTCACAAATGCTCTCCATCCAACCTCACTGAGCTCGAGCTGTTTTGCAAGGAGGAATGGGAAAAAATTTCAGTCTCTCGATGTGCAAAACTGATAGAGACATACCCCAAGCGACTTACAGCTGTAATCGCAGCAAAAGGTGGCGCTACAAAGTATTAACTTAAGGGGGCTGAATAATTTTGCACGCCCAATTTTTCCGTTTTTGATTTGTTAAAAAAGTTTGAAATATCCAATAAATGTCGTTCCACTTCATGATTGTGTCCCACTTGTTGTTGATTCTTCACAAAAAATACAGTTTTATATCTTTATGTTTGAAGCCTGAAATGTGGCAAAAGGTCGCAAAGTTCAAGGGGGCCGAATACTTTCGCAAGGCACTGTAAATCTTGGTGGGGCAAAAAAATGTATAAATAAATGTATGCATGCCAGCAAAGGCACTACACAACACAACACTAAACAATACATTCATTGTACTATAACGGTGACAAACGGTGCCCACAAACAGTTAGGACCTACATAAAGCTGTCCCAACAGCAGTCCCAACACCTTACCACTGCTACACCTGGCTATCAGCGGAGCCTTGTCTGGTAGCGAATCAGTTAATTCTGCCTCATTTACTGCCTTTTTAAAAACATAGCTGATATGGCTGACCTGTTAAAAATTGTGTTTTCTACTGACAATTGAGAAGTATAGACTATGACATAAGGGAAGGACAATCCGTAATTTCAATTGAGACATTAATGAGCGAGCTAGGATGGATGTTGTCAATATAACTATTTGTTCAGCACTTTTGAAATGTACAGCGATAGAATTCAGAACATGGGCTGTTCTTACCGAATTCTTACCGTATTCTCCCTTGACTGTTATCCAAGATGGCGTAGCAGTAGGTCGTCCTGTCCTGTCGTGTCCCTGTATATATCGTTTATTTTTCGTTTTTTACATATTTTCTCCACATATCTCTTTGAAAACATTTTGCTAAACCCTAAGCTTCCAAATACTCTCCTGCAACCCGACTCACCCAATGTAGCTATTTTTCCTAAAGTATTTATATTTACTTCGGGACCCCTCAACTGAAGCTAGCCAGCTAACCAGCGGGTATGCTAGCGGTCTCCAGCTAACCGGTCATCAGCTAACCTGTAGTTCGGAAAGCTCTCGCCTGTTCGTACAACGCGACTTTAACCAGAGCACAACGGACCTATTTATTTTTCATCCCCGGATTCCCACCGCAAACGGAACATCTTTCAGCTGGATTTTTCAGCAACTAGCTATCTAGCTAAACCGCAACCTCGGATTACTCCTGGCTAGCGTTTCCACCCACTTAGCTTGAAGCTAGCCCGGCCGTAGCACCTGTGCTACCACCGTAGCATACTCCTGAGCTACAATACCCGGGCCCACGACCGGTCTACCGATGTCATCGCATGAAGAGGAATAAACAGACTCACCCCATCGCGACGTCCCCCAAAGGCTAACTCTCTAGCCCTCGCTATCTCCCTGCTTGCTAATTCGGCCTGCTAACTGCTAGCTTGTCCAGCTCCGGCCCGCTAACTGCTACCTTGTCTAGCCCGGGCCTACAAACTGTTAGCTTGTTAGCACAGGCCTGCTAACCGCCTGAATCGCCGCGTCTCAAACGCTCACCGGACCCATATTTACTTTCTATCTCTTTTGACTTTTAATTTGTTTATACCTTCCGGAAACCTGCCTCACCCAATGTGATACGGAATCGCTATTATTTTTTATTTATTTTTAGAACACACTCAAGAACCTCCAGAAGCTAACCAGCTAACTAGCTACAAGCTATTTAGTCATTGTTAGTTTTTTTTTTACCTGGATAACACTCGCCAGGCCAGCTTCCCTGCCCCATCCACCGCTGCCCCCTGGACACTGATCTCTTGGCTACATAGCTGATGCACGCTGGACTGTCCATTAATCACGGTACTCCATTCTGCTTGTTTGTTCTATCTGTTGGCCCCGTTGCCTAGTCTACGCCATTTTACCTGCTGTTGTTGTGCTAGCTGATTAGCTGTTGTCTCACCTACTGTTTTAGCTAGCTTTCCCAATTCAACACCTGTGATTACTGTATGCCTCGCTGTATGTCTCTCTCAAATGTCAATATGCCTTGTATACTGTTGTTCAGGTTAGTTATCATTGTCTTAGTTCACAATGGAGCCCCTAGTTCCACTCTTCACGCCCCTGACAACTCCTTTGTCCCACCTCCCACACATGCGGTGACCTCACCCATTACTACCAGCATGTCCAGAGATACAACCTCCCTCATCATCACCCAGTGCCTGGGCTTACCTCCGCTGTACCCACACCCCACCATACCCCTGTCTGCGCATTATGCCCTGAATATATTCTACCATGCCCAGAAACCTGCTCCTCTTATTCTCTGTCCCCAACGCTCTAGGCGACCAGTTTTGATAGCCTTTAGCCGCACCCTCATACTACTCCTTCTCTGTTCCGCGGGTGATGTGGAGGTAAACCCAGGCCCTGCATGTCACCAGGCACCCTCATTTGTTGACTTCTGTGATCGAAAAAGCCTTGGTTTCATGCATGTCAACATCAGAAGCCTCCTCCCTAAGTTTGTTTTACTCACTGCTTTAGCACACTCTGCTAACCCTGATGTCCTTGCTGTGTCTGAATCCTGGCTCAGGAAGGCCACCAAAAATTCAGAGATTTCCATACCCAACTATAACATCTTCCGTCAAGATAGAACTGCCAAAGGGGGCGGAGTTGCAGTTTACTGCAGAGATAGCCTGCAAAGTAATGTCATACTTTCCAGGTCCATACCCAAACAGTTCGAACTACTAATTTTGAAAATTACTCTCTCCAGAAATAAGTCTCTCACGGTTGCCGCCTGCTACCGACCCCCCTCAGCTCCCAGCTGTGCCCTGGACACCATTTGTGAATTGATCGCCCCCCATCTAGCTTCAGAGTTTGTTCTGTTAGGTGACCTAAACTGGGATATGCTTAACACCTCGCCAGTCCTACAATCTAAGCTAGATGCCCTCAATCTCACACAAATCATCAAGGAACCCACCAGGTACAACCCTAACTCTGTAAACAAGGGCACCCTCATAGACGTCATCCTGACCAACTGGCCCTCCAAATACACCTCCGCTGTCTTCAACCAGGATCTCAGCGATCACTGCCTCATTGCCTGTATCCGCTACGGAGCCGCAGTCAAACGACCACCCCTCATCACTGTCAAACGCTCCCTAAAACACTTCTGTGAGCAGGCCTTTCTAATCGACCTGGCCCGGGTATCCTGGAAGGACATTGACCTCATCCCGTCAGTTGAGGATGCCTGGTCATTCTTTAAAAGTAACTTCCTCACCATTTTAGATAAGCATGCTCCGTTCAAAAAATGCAGAACTAAGAACAGATACAGCCCTTGGTTCACCCCAGACCTGACTGCCCTCGACCAGCACAAAAACATCCTGTGGCGGACTGCAATAGCATCGAATAGTCCCCGTGATATGCAACTGTTCAGGGAAGTCCGGAACCAATACACGCAGTCAGTCAGGAAAGCTAAGGCCAGCTTCTTCAGGCAGAAGTTTGCATCCTGTAGCTCCAACTCCAAAAAGTTCTGGGACACCGTGAAGTCCATGGAGAACAAGAGCACCTCCTCCCAGCTGCCCACTGCACTGAGGCTAGGTAACACGGTCACCACTGATAAATCCATGATTATCGAAAACTTCAATAAGCATTTCTCAACGGCTGGCCATGCCTTCCGCCTGACTACTTCAACCTCGGCCAACAGCTCCACCCCCCCCGTAGCTCCTTGCCCAAGCCTCTCCAGGTTCTCCTTTAACCAAATCCAGATAGCAGATGTTCTGAAAGAGCTGCAAAACCTGGACCCGTACAAATCAGCTGGGCTTGACAATCTGGACCCTCTATTTCTGAAACTATCTGCCACCATTGTCGCAACCCCTATTACCAGCCTGTTCAACCTCTCTTTCATATCGTCTGAGATCCCCAAGGATTGGAAAGCTGCCGCAGTCATCCCCCTCTTCAAAGGGCGAGACACCCTGGACCCAAACTGTTACAGACCTATATCCATCCTGCCCTGCCTATCTAAGGTCTTCGAAAGCCAAGTCAACAAACAGGTCACTGACCATCTCGAATCCCACCGCACCTTCTCCGCTGTGCAATCTGGTTTCCGAGCCGGTCATGGGTGCACCTCAGCCACACTCAAGGTACTCAACGATATCATAACCGCCATCGATAAAAGACAGTACTGTGCAGCCGTCTTCATCGACCTTGCCAAGGCTTTCGACTCTGTCAATCACCATATTCTTATCGGCAGACTCAGGAGCCTCGGTTTTTCGGATGACTGCCTTGCCTGGTTCACCAATTACTTTGCAGACAGAGTTCAGTGCGTCAAATCGGAGGGCATGCTGTCTGGTCCTCTGGCAGTCTCTATGGGGGTGCCACAGGGTTCAATTCTCGGGCCGACTCTTTTCTCTGTGTATATCAATGATGTTGCTCTTGCTGCGGGCGATTCCCTGATCCACCTCTACGCAGACGACACCATTCTATATACCTTCGGCCCGTCTTTGGACACTGTGCTATCTAACCTCCAAACAAGCTTCAATGCCATACAACACTCCTTCCGTGGCCTCCAACTGCTCTTAAACGCTAGTAAAACCAAATGCATGCTTTTCAACCGGTCGCTGCCTGCACCCGCATGCCCGACTAGCATCACCACCCTGGATGGTTCCGACCTAGAATATGTGGACGTCTATAAGTACCTAGGTGTCTGGCTAGACTGCAAACTCTCCTTCCAGACTCATATCAAACATCTCCAATCGAAAATCAAATCAAGAGTCGGCTTTCTATTCCGCAACAAAGCCTCCTTCACTCACGCCGCCAAGCTTACCCTAGTAAAACTGACTATCCTACCGATCCTCGACTTCGGCGATGTCATCTACAAAATGGCTTCCAACACTCTACTCAGCAAACTGGATGCAGTCTATCACAGTGCCATCCGTTTCGTCACTAAAGCACCTTATACCACCCACCACTGCGACTTGTATGCTCTAGTCGGCTGGCCCTCGCTACATATTCGTCGCCAGACCCACTGGCTCCAGGTCATCTACAAGTCCATGCTAGGTAAAGCTCCGCCTTATCTCAGCTCACTGGTCACGATGGCAACACCCATCCGTAGCACGCGCTCCAGCAGGTGTATCTCACTGATCATCCCTAAAGCCAACACCTCATTTGGCCGCCTTTCGTTCCAGTACTCTGCTGCCTGTGACTGGAACGAATTGCAAAAATCGCTGAAGTTGGAGACTTTTATCTCCCTCACCAACTTCAAACATCAGCTATCTGAGCAGCTAACCGATCGCTGCAGCTGTACATAGTCTATTGGTAAATAGCCCACTCTTTTTCACCTACCTCATCCCCATACTGTTTTTATTTATTTACTTTTCTGCTCTTTTGCACACCAATATCTCTACCTGTACATGACCATCTGATCATTCATCACTCCAGTGTTAATCTGCAAAATTGTAATTATTTGCCTACCTCCTCATGCCTTTTGCACACATTGTATATAGACTCCCCCTTTGGTTTCTACTGTGTTCTTGACTTGTTAATTGTTTACTCCATGTGTAACTCTTTGTTGTCTGCTCACACTGCTATGCTTTATCTTGGCCAGGTCGCAGTTGCAAATGAGAACTTGTTCTCAACTAGCCTACCTGGTTAAATAAAGGTGAAATAAAATTAAAATAAAAAATGTAAAAAAAGTACACCAAGTCAGAACTGTAGGATAAATAACGGTGCCATATAAGCAGACAATGAAAGCTCTTACAATATTTGATGATTACATTTCTCTAAAACAGGCTATAGGCTACATGTGCACGTGCACCACCAAGTCAGAACAGTAGGGAAAAGAGGGGAAAGGGGACCAAATTATTAGCGCGAGGCACATGGGCTACTAACAGCTTACTACACAACATAGATAACATACACAACATTAGTATTACTTTCTTAGCTACAGTATGCATATCTCCCTGGCATATTACATCATTTATGCAGCAGCATACAATACATTTTTGGACTCATCTTGTTGTGCTCACTTCCTTCCAAACCACTCAATGTTGAATTTGCAATTTACATCTTGTTGTGTAATGTTTATATCCAATGGCCGATAAGCACCGATTCGTTTCATCTATAATTTCTCTTCATTATTTCTCTTCATATGACAAGGGTTTAAAGGGATTTGCCTGTAGATTGTCGACTTGATTCATGATGATGACTGCTAGCTAATATTTTGAAAGTATGATGTTGACATGATCAGTCCAATCAAAGCTACTATACATATAACGAGATTTGACGTCATTTTATCTGTGGCCAATGACCTTGAGCCTTCTTGGATGGGCAATTCTAATGTATCTCTATGTCAATACCCAAAGGTCTAGAATTTTCGAGGTCTCCCCTTAGACTATGCGGTGACGTAGTTTCCTCATGAGTGACAGAACACTGAGCCAATCATGGCGCAAAGCTCCGTATTTTCTGCTGGCTTGCCCCACCATCACAGAAAGCACTGAGTTAGGCTGAAACACCTGTATTTTGGAGCTGCCTTACTCAAGAAAACAAAAAAGAGACCGTGTTTGTATGCGGCTTTATTAACTCAAAGATTTATATATATTTTTAATTGTTTGCAAACTGATATGTGACACATATTAATGCCAAAATAACATTTAAAACAGGCAAGCCCCAAAAAATCTAAATGACTGGTCGACGCTGGGTATGGCCAACGCATCACCGGGGACACTGCCTGCCCTGCAGGACACCTACAGCACGATGTAACAGGAAGAACAAAAAGATCATCAAGGATATCAACCACTCGAGCTACTACCTGTTCACCCTGTTATCATCCAGAAGGCGAGGTTAGTACAGGTGCATCAAAGCTGGGACCAAGAGACTGAAAAACAGCTTCTACAGTATCACACTGTTAAATAGCCATGACTACCGGCTAGCACCCGGTTACTCAACTCTGCACCTTAAGAGGCTGCTGCCCTATGTACTACATAGACATGGAATCACTGGTCACTTTAAATTGAACACTAGTCACTTTAATGTTTACATACTGTTTAACTAATTTCATATACTGTATTTTAGTCAATGCCACTCAGACATTGCTCATCCTAATATTTATATATTTCTTAATTCCATTCTTTTACTTTTAGATTTGTGTGTATTATTGTGAATTGTTAGATACTACTGCACTGTTGGAGCTAGTAACACAAGCATTTCACTACACCCGCAATAACGTCTGCTAAATATGTGTATGTGACCAACAAAATTTGATTTGATCATCCTTGGAAGCTGAAAATGTTTTAAAAAATGTCAGTGGTCTGCATACTCACCAGACATGTTACCCATTGAACGTGTTTGGGATGTTCTGGATGTTCGGGACAACATTCCACAGAACACAATCAACAGACTGATCAACTGTATGCGAAGGAGATGTGTTGCGCTGCACAACAGAAACTGACAGGTTCTGGTCCCTGCCCTACCTTTTTTTTAAAGGTATCTGTGACCAACAGATGCATATCTGTATTCCCAGTCATGTGCAATCCATAGATTAGGGTCTAATGATTTCCTTACATGAACTATAACTCAGTAAAATATTTAAAATTGTTGCGTTTATATTTTTGTTTTCCGTATAATTTAAATATTTCCGCGTAGGCCTATCTAAATACTTACATTACATTTTTTTTAAATCCTGTTATTCTGGACTTCATAATGTCCGACAAGTCAATGTCAGTTTAATAAAATTTTCAGTTCACATATTTCAAACTTCAATTCATTTATCATATCTTTGTTTTCTAGACATTTCACATTAAGGGCTATCATTGGGTGGTAGTGATGGAGGAGAAGAGGGGCACGGTATTCACTGGGTCGGTGTATTCGCTGCACTTTCATTGGTGTCGTCTTCATCTCTCTCATGTTCCCTTTTGCCCTCACGCTCACTGCTGTCACTTTCTTCTTCACCGTCGCTCGGGATGGAGTGGGAAGACTGGTGGGTGACGTCTACTTCAGCGCTCGGGTGGACGACCTTACTAGTTCCATTTCTTTCTTCTTATGCCGTCTCAACTCTCTCTCTCCCGGGCTCACTCTCTGTCACAGCTCCTGGAGAAGCAGCGGGTGACGGCACACAGTGCCACAGCGCGAGTTGTAGTCTTGCTGATGGTCTAGGGTGCTGGGTCTAATGCTGCGGGCTCACTTTCTCTTTATCCCGTTTTGTCAAGCCTTGGATTAGAGGCTGGACCTCTTCTTACCATGCCCGCGTAGGACACTGGAGGTGTGACCTTCACCTCCACATTGGCTGTACATCGCTTCTTCAGTAAAGTATTTTGCTTTGTGGCCCAGTCCAGCGCATAATGTTTTATGACAATCTCTGACCTGATGGTCCAGACTCTGACAGATGTGGCAGTGATGGGTCGGACCTTGATAACTGACTCTCTCAATGTAGGGACCCATTGAGGTTGAGTTAAGGATCTGTACTGGAAATCTGTTGATTTTCCACAAATGTACTTTGTACCTTCTGACCCCATACCAGATCCCAAACTTGTCTAGTTGCTTGTAGACAGGTTGTATAATTTCGCAGGTTTAGGAAAAGCTCTACATCTTGGTCCGCAATTTCTCCTGTAAAGAACTCAACAAAAATGGTCTTTACATCTAGCTCAATATGGGACCCAGTCTTTCCACTTTGGATGTGAGGAGTGGGCAGACTGGACCTCCAGGAAACGACAGAGTGGAAGTTCTGGCTCCTCAGTCTCTCTCCAAGTGGACAAGAGTGATGGTCAGAAGTGAGTGATGTTGACATTTTAGAAAGCATAAAATCACTCGTAAGTTAAATCAATTATTTTCTGAATTCATACCTTGTTCTATTACTCTTATTTCCCCATGGAGAGTGCATGTGGACCTACAGTGTGAAATGCTGATAATGCTCACTCGATTTAATTGAACTGTCACCAAGACCTAATAGGAAAACAGCAGATCAGAGGTGTATTCCACATATATGGTTGTGTTTATTACTATCTTTCACATACAGACAAAATTACTCCCAGCTATATTTAGGGATATCTTGATTATCATGATGAATAGTAAAGACTTTCAACAGTGACATAACATACAGAACATGCAGTGGTGACACGGGTTTATAGGCACACCTAGTGGTTAAAGTTGGCAAATATTCCAGTTTCCTAAGGTAATGTTACAATTTTATAGCAACTTCCTATTTCAAAACTTCCTATTTAGTCATGTTTGTATAAAAGCAATCAAAAAAAGCAAGTGATTTGTGAGTATCAAAAATACATGTCAGAATTCATTTTTACACATGCTAAATTGTAAATATTATGAGAGTTAAGAGGTAGTCCCTCAGATTTTCTTCTGCTCTGTCTCTTCATGTGCTCATCGTGCACTGGATGAACTGAGAGAGAGAGAGAAAGAGAGTGATTATAATACTTTACATTTAAGAAGGGGCCATTTACAGTAAGTGCTTACAACAAGGAAGAGGATCTGAAAAAAAATTTAAGAGATTTGAAAGACTTACATCATCGTATGGAAATGTGGCCATTCCCTGTCCAGCTTGGTCCCGCTTTCGGAACAAATCTGTAGCAAACATACAGAGATAAACTATTACCAAACAACCACATATACAATAGTCATACTGATAATGGACAAGTGATCAAAACAGTCCACTCACCAGTCAGGGTTCTGAGTTTCACACAACAAGCTACGTAGTCATCAAAGGTGATCTTCCCCTGAGAACTGAATCTCTTGATGATGCAGTTCATGGCTTGTGGGCTCAGCCTGTAGCCTGTAACACACAAACAAACATGTCAAATGAACATATCATCACTTATTGTGTATACACATATAAACGAATACACCCTTTGTGCTTGTACGTACCCATGGAAGTGACTGCCTGGTGCATCTCCTGGGGGTCCACAGTCCCACTCTGGTCACGGTCAATGGACATGAAGTGCTGCTTCCAGCCATTGAGCACTGTCCACAGCTCCTTGAACTCGTTGAAGCCCATAGTACATGACATGTCTCTCTGAGGGGTCGCTTCAGTCAAGGAACAGCAGTGACCTCACAACCTTACCTCAAACATGAATATAGACAGCTAAAGGTTTTCTGAATAATTTCAATATTTAGATTATGTTGTCCTGATATATCTAGTTGTTTTTTCCCATTCAAGAAAAATCCATGGAACACAGTCATACAATGTGAGAGGACTTTCTGCAAACTCTGAATGCACAAAAAACTGTCACTTACTCATATTCCATCTCATATTATTGTCCTGGTAGCTAGTAGGGACCATAGTATTTTAAAAACCTGTGTGTCTGTACTGACTGGTTAGTCAAGGATACATCCAGCATGTTGATCATCAGTCTGCAGGTCTCCAGGTTAAAAGCTGTCAGAGATAAGATAACAGTTAATCAAACCACAGTCAGCTCTCCATACAGTGTAAAGAATAGAATAAAACAAAATACTGCATTGAAAAATGGCTGGGAGTTTGCGGTTCCCGTCGGTCTTGTACATGGTGTCACTCTTACGTTTGTAGCCACCAGAGAAGTTAGCCTGTGTGAGGCATTGCTGGAGCTCTTCCGCTGATATGTGCCCATCCTTCCAATGTCAAAAGATGGAGGGGAAAAAATACTTACTGAGAGCAAAACAATGCTATACATTTTTAGATGACAGTAAGCTGTTTTGACTGTGTTGAGACTAGCAGATAGCTCAATATGTCAATCTGTAAGTCTTATTACCTGGCCTGCAACAGCAGCAAAATATCCATAGAGAGGGTCTTGCTGCTGACCAGGGTATCCTCCAAAGCCAGGGCCACCAGGGGGGTGGCCACCAGCAGGGGCACCTCCATACTGCGAGACAGACAGACAATGATTTAGAGAGACAATGGTTTAGAGAGAGAGAGAGAGAAACAGTAAACACCATAAGGTTACTATGAAACAGTTAGTGACAACATAGGTCAAGTGCCATGAAAGTGACCAAAGTTTAACATCCCAATGGCTCACTCTGAACCACCTAACCAATAGTCAAAAGACAATTGTGTCTCAAATCAGTGCAAGGTGCTGAGAATTATTTCATATAGATTATTTATTCCAATCAGCAAGAGTCCCAAACTGCACTTCGGCCAGCAACACCAGGACAGTGAGTCCCAGTTATTATGTGAACCTGACCACTCCCAGGGTTGGGTGAACTGAGTTAATTCAAAACCAGTACTTCAATAGACCTATACACTACTGAACTTGTTATACAAAGTATAGGCCCTATAATCAATCATAGTAGAGCTAACATTTGCACTTCATGTTATCTTTTGATCAGCTCAGATTGTTACATTGTAAGAGTGTCTCTGTTGTATCCAACAAGCCTCCTCTTCACTCCGGGAACAACAGGCCTCCCTGGAGGCTAAAGCGCATAAAGCATAACATATCTGCTACGGCTTGCCAATGGTAGAGATTCGTTGGCAGGCAGGCCTACAAATTGTATTAGATACAACAAATACTCTACTGTACTCGGAAAACACTGTGCAATATACGCTTGTTATATTATGTAGGATATTATGTCGATTTGCAGTTCTACTTCCGGACAACTAAACGGTCCTGCCGATACCCATTTATTTTCATATTTGTGTAGAAGACACTTGTATGTAAGATCTTACCCCTCCTGGGTATCCGCCTGCGGGAGCACCATATCCAGGATAACTCATTTCTATGAATGAAAAGAATAAGACTGTGATACCAACTGGCAATAAAGTATCCACTTCCCTGACTTGCCTTTCTTGACACACAAGGGGAGTGTCGGATGTCCTGCTTTACAATAAGCAATGGGAGGGATGAATTTGAGTTCTAAGCTGTTGTCTTTGGGAACCTTTATTTGGAGTAAAAGAGTGGATGTAGTTGAACAGAAGTCAAAGTATAAACTTTTACCAGAGTATGTTTTGCTAAAATGAAATGAACACTCGAGGAAGTAAATGGTATATTCCAGGCACATTCCAGTATTTTATGTTTCATTCACGCCCATCACCTCAACGCACTAGTCCCTGATTGGCCTTGCATTAACATGTGACCAGCTGCCTGCCAATCATGTAACAATAATACTTGTCAACGAAGATAAATGCAACGCTGACTAATAAAGTAATACTATAGATAGTAGTTGTGCTTATAGTAATAGATTTGCATATAGATTTTATAGATAAATTGCATATAGATAAATTTAAACAAGTGAATATGATGCCAAATTGTGAGTTGTCTCAATTGTTACTATGTCTTACTATTGTGCTAAACATTACTTTCACCAGGCCAGCCATTGCATTGGGTATTGTATTTTTTGTATATATTATGTGTGAGTGTGCATGTTCCTAATGCTACTGCACAGCATTAACTGTCCCACAGGCTAATAATGTTGTATTGTATTTGTGTTGTATTGTAATACAGAAAGACCACCAAGAGTGATCATTACATCATTACACAAGATCAGAAACACTCTCGTCTCAGAACCATTAGGGTGCGCTTCCTTTCTGGACAGGAAACGCTGAATCGTGCCTCCACTGAAAAGCTATTCTGCGGCTGACCGGATCAGAGGGCACTGCTGCGGAGCCCATGCAGCGCCAGTCCATGGACAAATCTGGCTCATCTCTAGCCTATAGACCTGCCTTTATCGACTAGGGAATCAAACACGCAAAGTGATTCTTCTTTGCCTTGGTATACAGTAGAAGCCCTGACTGAGATGTATGGACAGAACCCTAACTGGTTGTGGTCGAACGGGGCGCCTCTACGCCACCAAGGGCACCTGGGCAGACTTGGCTCAGCAACCCCGAGGCAATGGGAGGATGAGGAAGAAGGAAAAGAGGAAGAACATGCAATTTGGACCAGGGAGCATCCAGCAATCTGTTGCTATACTACAAGTAAGAGTGAGGTGTATGAGGTAACTGTGAAAGAATATTGCAGGCTCATTGCAAAATAGTACAGGGGACTATTTCATTGCTTGTCTGTTTCAACCCTGTTTTTCCTGTTTTAGGTTTGTTTTCAAATGGCATGCCTTGTTGTCTTGGGGTAAACAGGGTTTATGCTGGTTTGTATCAATTAACATTGTTTTCCCAATGGTGCTATTCTGGTTTTGCTTACGTACCACTCCCTCAGTGCTTGCCAGTGTGGCCAGATGACTTGTGACTAAGAGCCTTGCCCAAACTCAGCAGGCCCATTGGCAGGCCAAAGAGACAGCAGGACCAAACACGTGATACAACGACAGACTGCAACAGAACAGCATCCAACCTTCCATCATCCCTTCTCACCACACCTCACTGTTATCGCTCCTCCATCTCATCCCTTCCCCTCCTCTCTCAGCCTTCTATCTCCTCTCCTTGTATCTCTTTATCCACGTTTAAGTCTTCATCTCCCCTATTCCCATTTTTTTTGTATGCTCATTAAAGTGCCATCCAACATATAGACATAATGCCATTTGCTTGGTTTCTCCATTCACATGAATCCCTTTAGACATCATCAGTGGTATGAACAGAATAGCTTTTTGTCAAATGTTCTTAGGTTCTCTCCTTCTCTCCTCTGTCCCCTGTGTCTTCAGATGGCCATGGCCTCACCCAAGAGTGTGTTCAGAACCACTGGGGCTGGGCTGGTACCGAGAGTCCCTTTGGCCCTGTCCACACAGACCTAGTTAGCATCCAAAGCCAGAGTGACACAGGGCTAGATGCCCCTGAAATGTGGATGGATGTCCCCCCACACCAGCCTTCCTTGGGTGGGGCTGATGGAGAAGAATCATCCCAGCATTGTTTAGACAGTCAATGGGGGAGCCACAGGACAGAGGGCCATGGCTGTGCTTGTGTGCATGGACCAAGTGAACCAGGAAGATGTTGCCACAGTTGTGCTGGTTCCCCTCTCTTCTATTTCAGAAGTAAGAGTATGTGTCTGTTTATGTGAAAGAGGGTAATTCTCTATGGTGATCCAGTATGGCTGCTATGTAGTATTTTTCTCTAATCAAATACTTCTGTTTCCCAGTGAGGAAGACAATAATGGTAGGAGTTGAGGTGGAAATAGTGGAGGAAGTAGCCTATGAGGACACAGAGACACTTGAAGTAATGTAAGTAGTTAAAATATTCAAGGTCATGGTTTATTTACACATTGCTGAACCACATAAACAAAGTAGGGCTATGCAGTAGATAATGTTTGTCTGTCTTTGTTTTTAGATCAGGAGTCTATCCAAATTATTTGATGGAAACCATATTGCTGCACGATGACCAGCTTTTCCCCACCTAAACCTGCATTCCTTCAAAAGTTGTTTGCAAGGGAACTTTGTGTTTTTAAATGTCAGCCTTGTCGTTTGAATGTATTTTAAACGTATTTAAATGTAGTTTAAATCTTAAAATGTATTTTAAATACCGTTTAAAGGCCTTTTATATGTCAGTGTTATGTAAGTGACGTTACATTAATTTAAAAAAGATTTACCCAATAAAATAAGAAAACCTTTGCTTGTTGTCTTGATCTTCTAATTTTTATTTTACTAGGCAAGTCAGTTAAGAACAAATACTTATTTTCAATGACTGCCTAGGAACAGTTGGTTAACTGCCTGTTCAGGGGCAGAACGACAGATTTGTACCTTGTCAGCTCGGGGATTTGAACTTGCAACCTTTCGGTTACTAGTCCAATGCTCTAACCACTAGGCTACCCTGGCGCCCCAATGAAAATATAGTGTATGTAACTTCCAAGACCTTCTGACAGTCTACACCTGCTTTGTCCATCCAGTGCTCCAGTATAGCACCCAGGTCTCACAGCCCACCAACACAACCAACTTGAGAAGATCCAACGACATGCAACCAAAATCATCATGGGCACCACCTACACCTTCTGCATGCAATGACCTGGGCTTGCAGTCCCACCACTGCAGATCCTTTGTCCAAAAGCTCGCAAAATCCCAGCAACAAATAACGTTAGCTGCCTCAGACGATAGGACATGTCAGTGTCAGATCTACCCATCTAGTCCTTCCCCCTATTCGGACAGACAGATACTACAACAGCCCAATGCCTTACTTTGTGAAGCTGTTTAACTGTAATATTGTATACTACATCTCATATGTTTTATTTTATTTACTTACTTACGTAGGCTTACGTATGCTGCAATTAAGCTTTTAGCGGCAAATGTGTACAATTCAAAACTAACCCTTAAATGTATTTTTATTATTCAATTACCACGAATTCACCTCAGTAAGGCTTACGTCATCTACATGCGCCACACAGCCTACGCTTTTAAAATGCGACAGTGGTGCTGAACAACGATCGAAAATCTCCGTATCAAATATGGGTTGGACATTAACTAGTAAAATGTAAGGAATCCCCTTTTAATGTAAACACAATTTAGGTTTTACCTAACTACGACATGTGCGACTCACCAGAAAATCACCAGGCTCGTCTGCGAAGTTTGGAAGAGTTGACGGAGTTCACCGAGAACTGCCAGAGACAACTGAATGAGCTGTTCGAGACGCTGGGATGGAGACATGACCAGGATAACGGCCCAGTTCAGGTAGGTCAGGAAGCTAGTTAGTGGTTCTCCTAGCCCTGAAACTACGGCGTTCTTTATAGGACTAGTTCACACCATAATCAATGTTTTCATAACGTTACCTGAGCTAATATCCATATAAAAAATGTGCACCATCTGTTGTGTATGTGTAGCTAGCTAGATATGAGGCCTCCAAATAAATGGGAAAACCCTAGATGATGGGTGATTCATTAAGTCTCTGTATACATGACATGCATGCTACAACAAGCAGAGATGAGATTATAACTTGTAAATGACTTTCCACAGGAGCCGATGGAGATGTGCCCCTATGACCCGAACCACAGAGTGCCAAGCAGGAGCATGGAGAGACACAAAGCCACCTGCCAACTCAGCCAGATTGGATACTCCCATGAGGAACAGGTTAAAGGGCTATACAGTATCACACACACATACTCAACTGAAATATCAACTGAGCCATCAACACTTTTTGGTGTAGCTTGTCATTAGGGTAAGGAGTTTTTCCTGACCATAGGACCAGACCTAGAAAAACTGGACCCTATAACTAGAGCGGACCAAAGTGGTGAGGTCAAATGATCAGGAAAAACTCTCCACCCTAATTATACAACAACCTTATCTATTATGTTCTTAAAAGCTTTTATAAAAAGTAAATTCCTTTCCCAAGGCTGAGATGTATGACCCCTCTCTGTGTTATGAGAATGCCAGCATTACCAGCTTCACAATGGGTGAGTGTCACACTATTCCACTGCAAAGTGAATCTCAACTTAATGTAGTAGTCAAAATTCCCTGGACTGACCCTGGGTTGGGGAAGCCTACTGCTTATCTCACATCTTTCTCTGTGTTTTGCCTCACCTGTAGACAAACACACACAGCAACAAGTGATTCTTCAAGCAAGAGCAAGTGCACCGCCAATTAGGACAGAGGGACTGTACAGCCAAAGTAAGATCTTTACACCCTTACATTAGTGTTAGGTCACTGATAAAACCCTATGCTTGTATTCATGGCCATCAACATTAGTTAGACTCTGTGGTAGACATGCCCCACAAAATATTTATGCTTTTATTCTGGAGAAGCAATTAACGGTCATTTCACCAAAGAGCAACCAATGTTTAGATTTTTTTTTTACCAAGCTCGTAGGTCTTCAGTGCCTTGCCCACATCTAAAAAGGTCTCAATTAACATGCATTAATTCATTATAAACACTGCTAAATATGGTGGCTGTGTTTTTTGTTTGTTTTTGATATAGTTTCTTTGAATTTGTCATCTATACATGTTCTGTGTTTTTGTTTTCAGTGACAGGGGTGAGTAATTACAGGAGGTTCTTCCCTCGTTCAGGCTTACTGATTACGTGCAGTATCCTTTTAATGCCATATCCTTTCAAACATGCTGCCTCTGTTGGCGGTGCTTCACACACACGTTTTCCCTGTAACTGTTGGGGAAATGCCTCTTTTTTTTAACCCTTTCATACTGAAGGTGTGAGTGATCATCTCAATGTAATCAATGTGTTCTGAAAAGCTTTTGAATGAATGACTTCTCATGACTCTACTCTGTGTGATACTGTTGTAGGATGTGAGTGTGTGTAAAGCCCTTTTCATTGTGCTGCAGGTGAATACTCCACAGACCCTACAGAAGTTCCTCAGAACCAGAACCAGAAGCGAGCTATCTGTGACCTTACTGTGGCAGACAGATTGGCTCTTTTTGATCACGTGACAAGGGAGGGCATCAAACAGAAGGATCAAGCTGTTGCAACCAACAACGAGGACCTTTATGTTGATTTGGTGGCCAAGCTCAAAAAGGGTAGGCCTATAAACATGAACTATTGAGATCAGTAGTGTGGTTTAAGCCACATTTCTTATGAATTGCTCCTCTAAATCCATTCCAGTGAGTCTGTTGTGTTAATTTCTGTTCTTTAGGTAACGATCAGAACGAGCACAAGTCTCACCTGGAGCTGATGGCTGAGATGAGGGACTACAAGAGACGGCGGCAGTCTTACAGAGCCAAGAACGTCCATAACACCAAGAAGTCCTACACTGAGGTGTGTGGGGGTGTGACTGTTTCAATAGAATGTTAATGGATGTACTTGACTTTGATGTGGGTGTGTGTTATATCTGGATATGTATTTCATCAATCCTGCAGGTGATTCGGGATGTGATTAATGTCCACTCTGTTGAACTGTCCAGTCAGTGGAAAGAGGAGGAGAGGAAGGAAGAGGTTAGAGAGTCCAAACATGGCCCTCACAGGTAATCCAACCATTGTCTTCTTACCTACATGATAGCTCATACAAAATCCAGTTAGTACTGTAATACTTATTTAAGGAGCATGTAAAAAATAAAAACAGACTCCCCTGAACCGTTTGTTTCTCAGGAGAAGTTCTGAGGACAGGCGGTCTGCCTCCATAGAGTCCCGCCAATCTCACGCCAGCTCCAGGGATGGACACGTCTCCCACCACAAACGCCACCGCAGTGAAGAGCGCAGAAAAGACCCCAGCCCAGAGCAGGGCCAGGGGTGCAGCCGAGAGAAGGAGGTGAGTCAGAGAGTAGTGGATTGACTGAATATCAATTGTCTCATGCATTCAAATCTGACCGTGTTTAATTGTATGAAGTCACCATCAAGGCTGGTTGCAGACATTTAGTGGTTGATGAATGCTTTGGCTGTAAACATGTTTGATGAATTGAATGTGTGTGGACATTCACAGGGATTCCTGCTCGCCGGATGAGAGACCTCATGATCGGAAGAAGAAAAAGGAAGATAAGTGATTTTCATGTTTAGTACTTTGGCTTGGAAAACCAGAGATTAGGTCAAGGAGCCAACCAAAGCTACGATCCAATGTTCATAATAGCGTACCACTTAGTATGAAGGCGTACATTCTAAGTGCCCAATTCATGGCTTCATACTAAGTGCCCAATTCATGGCTTCATACTAAGTGCCCAATTCATGGCTTCATACTAAGTGCCCAATTCATGGCTTCATACTAAGTGCCCAATTCATGGCTTCATACTAAGTGCCCAATTCATGGCTTCATACTAAGTGCCCAATTCATGGCTTCATACTAAGTGCCCAATTCATGGCTTCATACTAAGTGCCCAATTCATGGCTTCATACTAAGTGCCCAATTCATGGCTTCACACTAAGTGCCCAATTCATGGCTTCACACTAAGTGCCCAATTCATGGCTTCACACTAAGTGCCCAATTCATGGCTTCACACTAAGTGCCCAATTCATGGCTTCACACTAAGTGCCCAATTCATGGCTTCACACTAAGTGCCCAATCCATGGCTTCACACTAAGTGCCCAATCCATGGCTTCACACTAAGTGCCCAATCCATGGCTTCACACTAAGTGCCCAATCCATGGCTTCACACTAAGTGCCCAATCCATGGCTTCACACTAAGTGCCCAATCCATGGCTTCACACTAAGTGCCCAATCCATGGCTTCACACTAAGTGCCCAATCCATGGCTTCACACTAAGTGCCCAATCCATGGCTTCACACTAAGTGCCCAATCCATGGCTTCACACTAAGTGCCCAATCCATGGCTTCACACTAAGTGCCCAATCCATGGCTTCACACTAAGTGCCCAATCCATGGCTTCACACTAAGTGCCCAATCCATGGCTTCACACTAAGTGCCCAATCCATGGCTTCACACTAAGTGCCCAATCCATGGCTTCACACTAAGTGCCCAATCCATGGCTTCACACTAAGTGCCCAATCCATGGCTTCACACTAAGTGCCCAATCCATGGCTTCACACTAAGTGCCCAATCCATGGCTTCACACTAAGTGCCCAATCCATGGCTTCACACTAAGTGCCCAATCCATGGCTTCACACTAAGTGCCCAATCCATGGCTTCACACTAAGTGCCCAATCCATGGCTTCACACTAAGTGCCCAATCCATGGCTTCACACTAAGTGCCCAATCCATGGCTTCACACTAAGTGCCCAATCCATGGCTTCACACTAAGTGCCCAATCCATGGCTTCACACTAAGTGCCCAATCCATGGCTTCACACTAAGTGCCCAATCCATGGCTTCACACTAAGTGCCCAATCCATGGCTTCACACTAAGTGCCCAATCCATGGCTTCACACTAAGTGCCCAATCCATGGCTTCACACTAAGTGCCCAATCCATGGCTTCACACTAAGTGCCCAATCCATGGCTTCACACTAAGTGCCCAATCCATGGCTTCACACTAAGTGCCCAATCCATGGCTTCACACTAAGTGCCCAATCCATGGCTTCACACTAAGTGCCCAATCCATGGCTTCACACTAAGTGCCCAATCCATGGCTTCACACTAAGTGCCCAATCCATGGCTTCACACTAAGTGCCCAATCCATGGCTTCACACTAAGTGCCCAATCCATGGCTTCACACTAAGTGCCCAATCCATGGCTTCACACTAAGTGCCCAATTCATGGCTTCATACTAAGTGGTATGCGTGTGTAGAAATTGTAGTTTGACTCACAGACAAATCTTTCTTTGATGTAATCTAATGATGATATTTTAAAGCAACAGTGTAGCTTTAAACAACTGTCTTAAACTAGAGGTTATTAAATGCCTGTTGTATTAGATTACAGAATGTAAATAAACTGTTAGAACACGATTCTCAGAATTCTGTTGTACATTCATAATTACCCCTGTATTTGACTCACTTCCAAAAAAACGGTTTGATGTTTAAAGTTAAAACAGCATTGTGTTTGAACTTTGAATAGAAGCTTCATATGTGTACTTTAATGATCATGGTCATAATCTGTGTAAAAGCTTTTGTGTGATGGCCCTTAAGGTTACCTTTCATTCTCACAAAAATTACTTCTGTTGTAAAGCCACAATTACTTTAGAATTCATGGATTTTCATGGAACAATTGTCAGTCTTTCCATGTTGCGACTAGAAATGGTCAGAAATATCTACACATTTCTATCAGATATGTATATTAATGTAATCATTTAGGTGTAAATGGCCCCTCCCAGGCCAACCCTATTGGTTGAGACCCCTCAGGGCAGTTTGTGCCTTTCTCAGTGTGTATTGTATTGAATGTTGGACAAGAGTGTCCATAGTTGGCACACTTTTGCCAGCAGGTAAAAAGGTCAGGCCTGGGGTCAATGTGCATCTGTAGTCTTTTAATGATGGGATAAAAATACTTTTCAATATCTGTCACAACACTAGTCAATTGGTACTGAGGTTGATCACCTGTTAAACTGTTACTTTAAATGGGTATTCAATTCATAATCAGAATGTCAATAGCTTTTTTTTTGACTGAATGACTATAGAATTGACCTTAACTGTACTACTTGAACAGCTCCAAATGTCAACTTTTTAATGTTTTTAGTTATTGGGGTATTCACGACCTGCACAACTGTGTCAGTATACTGAAATGGTCACAACAAAATGGACCCTGCACTAGTCTCATCTGTTTTAAACCCTCCCTCTCTAATTCTGTATTTATCATTTTCTCCTTACTCTCTCATCCCTCTCTTCTGTCTGGGTCTCTGCCCCTGTTTGTATTTGGGGTTAGGGTTAGTTTTAGGTATTTCTCACCCTGTCGAGGAGAAGAGGGAGCCGAGCCCGTGGCTGCCTGAGAACCTTATGGATCCCTGAGAGAGGGAGAGCAAGGGAGTAAGAGAGAGGAAGGGGGACCAGTGCTGTGAGTGGGGAGCGAGAATGCTGTAAGGAGTACAGTTCAGGGAGGAAATAAACTGGACTTTTCTGTCTTAAAAAAAAAAAAATTACTGTGGGCTATCTGATACGTTGAGTGAGGGTCTCAGTGGATTATACAGAACCAAACAGACAGAACCAGCACCATGGGAGCCCCCAGGGTAAAGGTAAGTAAGCAGAGCAGGCATCATGGTCTAACAAGGTTTCTGAGATGTTGCTATGCCAGATTCTGGATGTGAATGCTGTATTTGGTCCAATAGTGTGGTTCTTGGGCCTAGGTTCTCTGGTCCGCAGGTGGTGTACTCGTGCTGCTGGATTGAGGAACCTAATCTAACTATTGGTTGTGTAATGATGCGGTAATGAGGGTTTATTTTTGGTACTGTGTGAGAGTGTATTTGACATGGACTGATTTAACTGGTGGGTTGTGAGCATAAAGAAACCTAAATATACATTGGCGTTTAAATACTATGTGACCTATTTTCAGGATGATTAGCCTAGTGGTTCACATGCAGCCCCTAACAGTGTTTGAGTTCCCTCTGAATTAAGGGTAATTACTTTAGTCTACGTTTCTCAGGAATGTGCCGATTTGACTTTATCTTAGAGAGCACTCCACTACACACAACAGCAAGTCAACCGACAAGGCTTGAAACATTGCACTTTACAACTTTGAGAGGTGATTTTGTTGTTTGAAAATTTGGGTAAATGTATGTTTGTTCTTTGTTAACGGTAGCTAAATATAAATGAACAAAATCAAATTTGCATCAATCAAGAATTCCAGGATCTCATTTTACACTCTGGGTACAGATGGAAGCAGTTACATTTCTTATTTCTTTGCAGCAATTCTTTGTGGATAGTGTATTACTATTCAATGAATAGCTTTTTCATGACTACTAACTGTTCAAATGGAAGGATTAGGGTTAGTGGAGGTGAGCAGTCTATATCCCAAACTGCACCTCAGTGTCCCAGGGGGCCTGGAGGTCGGTGGTGATCACTGATTTCACCACCAGGCAGACGTATGGCGTCAACTCTACATTCTGGGTACTTGCCCAGGTAATGTATGGAATACTCCAAATCAATTGGTTTATTTCAACAGATATACTCAATTATCTGCGTTATCATTGAGCACCATTTGTCATGTATACACTGACATTAATTTATTGATCAGGTGCTCTTATTCATAGTCTTAATAATTGATTTAAGTCCATTATAGACTACTGCACATGTGTTTTATTGATGTCCTCTGGAGTTTTGAATGAAAAGCTGGAAATGGCATGGATGAAAAGTGGTGGACTCATGGTGGACAGACGGCTGCTTGACATCACAGCAAACAGAGAAAAGGCCTTTTACCTTCTCAGAGGAGTGGGATGAAGAGCGCCTTTAGAGTACAGAGAAAGTGCCCTGGAATGTGAGAAGGGCCTGAGAACTGCTGTGGCTCACCTTGTGGTTTTACCTTAACAAAGAGTGTTTTGAGCCTGTATTTCTCATCTCTATCTTGTTCAAGGCGCAGATGAGCTCTTGCCTAAATCTACAGAGCATAATACAACCCTATCACCTGGATGGCTGATACCTGCAGAATTTCCTCCCACATGTCTCATGTCATGTGACATCCAATAGGCTGCTGTTAATCCAAGGAAGTGACTTCAGTTTATTGGCCCATTTTCTTTCTGGAAAACAAGAAGAAGCGACTATTTTTGGACATGATTTAGCCATATGCCTCAATACCAGAAATGTTTGCTTCGTGACATGTCCAGCGTGTCTTTTAACAAATATTTACCAAATATTCCGTCAAACTACCCAACCACAGACCATCTTTGGTCATCTCCCCTAATAACATATAGCCTTTTCTAGTGATGGTCTAATATGCCACCTTGCAGCCCAATTTTTATTTCAACAACCCCAAGCAACAACTCAACAAATTGTTGCTTTTTGTGAATTCATTTTGAAGTAGGATATATACTCTTGCTGCTTGTCATACAGTATATACAGTTTTATGAAAATAAAGTTTGCATTTTTCTTATTTATCAGATTAATCATAGGCCTTATTGGCAGGCCTAAATGTAGTCATTTAGCCTACTCCAACTGTAGCCTAGGCTTACTGCAGGCCTATATGATATATAACTACAGACCTATGATCTTGCAGATGTCATATTATGATTGATATGAAATCTGATGTTTGTCAAGGAATTAGTCAAATATAGACCATATAAATGTTGAATATTATTCATAGCCTACAAGTGTTACATAGCCTACAAGTGGGCAATTAATACATGTCTGGAATGCCAAGACAAGAAAACAGGCTTGCGTTTAATGAGTTGTTATAATGTGCGTAACCACCACCAGAGGGAGATATATCTGACATTTTAAAAGGCCCATGATTATTGGGTATAAAATGTTCTTAGTGATCCATTAGCCTTCATTAATTAGCCTAGACGTCTACAGTCACCTACTTTTTCGTCCTCAAAACAGTTATTAATTTAAGAAGGAGTTAAAAGTGTAACGAAATAAGAGCGCCTGTAGGCTATTCATTTTGAGCTGAGAGGTCTTCCATCTTCCAACAAAGGTAGGTCTTCCAACCTTTACCTTCTGTTATCGTTATAGCGGCGAAGAAATAGGCTACAGCCTAAATGGTCGTTTTAATCTCGCTTTGTTTTCCCGCCTTTTCTACAGGTTTTGGTTATCTCTCCGCTGCTCGTGTTCCTATTGTGCATCCTCCCCTCCCACGCTCAGGACGAGTACTCTGGTTACCACTCAGGTGAGCTGCCTGACGTGCACTGTTAGCGCCATTAGCCTTGCATTTCTAGAGGTAAGCTAAAACAGTAGGCTATATCTTGATTTTATTTTTAGTTGACCTAGATTGCGGTTAAAATGTTATAGACATATATTCTCATGCCACCACAATGAAACATTTTTTATATTTGCTTACAAACATTACATTGGTTTATCTATCTAATAACAGGCTATTTTGTTTTGTAAACAGACTATCATTTTACTGGGAAGGTTTCAGGCTTGTTCAATTATTGTTTTGTGTCATATTAGGTGACGAACACACCTATGAGGGCTCATTGGTCGACAACTATGAGCATTCAGGATACCCACAGCCAGGTAATAACTACAACATAGCAAAGTCCCTCCTTCTAGTCAAAAGCCAGAATGCAAACGTTTCCCTCACTTAAACCCCTCCACTGCTCCCCATTCCTCGCTGGCAGAGGAATACCCACCAGAGCCCACTCACAGCTATGAGGAGCAGCAACCCTCATCTGGATATGACCCCTATGCACCAGCCCCCACCAGTGTGAGCATGATCACAGAGGACTCCTACCCCTACACCACCACCACACAGGTGAGGGGAAGTCAAGGGGGAAAGTATGTTATGTGTGATGTTTAGTAATGGCATGTAACATTGTGTTCTGTCATGTAAGTTGATATCATGTTATAACTGCAGGTGCCATACGAGCAGGAGCCCTACGAAGAGTCGCTCCAGGCCCCTGGTGGTGGGGAGGCTTCTCTGGGGGAGGAGGGGCCAACAGACTGTAACTGTGAGCCTGGAGAGCCAGGGTTCGCTGGGTTTGCAGGGCCCAAGGTAGGACGAAGGTGCAAATGTAATTTAGAACCTTATAAACAGCAAACATCCATTTACTTTGCTGATTAATACTGATTAAATGGCATTTATATAGCATTCACTGGGTCCTTAAGTGATTTGCGTTGTATGGGGGTAACTCACCCCATCCACCATCATCCTGTGGTATCCTTCTGTTTTCTGGACTAAACAAAATATCTGTCTGTCCATCTAGGGAGCCAGAGGACTGCAAGGTAAAGATGGCTTCCCTGGGGCTCAGGGACGGGAGGTGAGTGTTAATCACTGTATAGTCACTAAATCAAATTCATAGTGCTCATATCCTTATTGGAGTAATGCTGTTGATATTGTTCTTGTGTGTTGTGTTCAGGGGTACAAAGGATTCAAAGGAGTTCTAGGAAGAGGAGGAGACACAGGGCCTGAGGTGAGGAAGTGAAAAAAGTCAAATAAAAGACCTCACCCAAATCAGCCTTAGACACTATCCATCTCCCTAAGCGAGGCTTGAACCCAGGTTGCCCAACCCCACTGCAAACAGGCTTGCCACGACCTCAAAAGAGAAACAGTATCTCCCTGGGAAGAATGTTTGTAACTTAAAAAGTATGGCATCAACATTACCCTTGAACTTGACTCAACAGCTGTATTGACCTTTGCCTTCTCTACAGGGTGACTCCGGGCCTGATGGGGAGGGCGGTGCCTCTGGTTTCTCTGGAGCCCAGGTAATAATAGGCGTCCAAAGGATATCACAGATGTAATGTATCTCTCTTTCATTGTTTTGCTCTGGTCTAAATTCTGCAACATGGCACAAGCAATGTAACGTTTTTCTATATTGATTATGGCCAGTAGATGGCGATCTCTTTATTACTCAGAACTGGAGAGTGGCTATGTTGTGTCGTTGAGGTGAAAGGCTGAGCTCCATCAACTAGGATAGCTCTTTCTCATTCTCTCTCTTGGTCTATATTTTATTCCATTCTTTTGCACCTTGTCTCTCATTCTTTCTCTCTCCTACAGGGCTTGCCTGGTCTTCCTGGAGATCCAGGTGAGACAGGGGTTCTAGGACTGAAGGTAAGACCCTTCCTCTAAACCAGTCCGGCATCCTACAAAATATGTATCACATCAAACAAAATCACTCTTTTCCTTAAAAAGCCATTATAACCCCATATCAAAAACAGTGTGACCCTTTACAAAATCTTATTTGAATGTTCACTAATAACAGCCCAAGCCACCATAATGTTCGTCTAAAGTTTAAACCTACAAGAAACAGCATGACATCACATAAAACCCCTGCTGTACCACCGAGAACCAATATGACATCACATAGGACCAGTATGACATCACAGGGAACCAGTGTGACATTACAGAAAACCCGTATTGCCACGGTCAAGACAACTCGGAACTCAGAAACTCTTAAAAAGGTATTGTAGAAAGATGGGGCCAGAGTTTTCCACTTGGAAAATATCAGAATTGACCAGCAGGAAGCTCTACGCAAAAACGTAGGTACATTTTAACTCAGAGGTTCTGAGTTTCCGAGTTGTACTGAAAGACACCACAGATATGGTCAATGGAACGGTCTGTGTTTCATTGACTCCTTTACCGCATCTATAAAGGTAGACCCCAAAACCAGCAAAAAGGTATGACATTATCAACCCCCACTGTTCCACAGAGACATCACAGAGTACCAGCATGGCATCATAGAATACCATTATGCCATCACAAGTATTCGCTAATTACACCCAAAAAATCTTCATTGACAATTTGAAGCTGTCTATGCCTGAGTGTGTTCCTTATCCTCAACAGGGTGACATCGGTATGGAGGGGCCACGCGGAGGAGTGGGGGTAACGGGTGAGACTGTGAGTATTGACACAATGTAGCTGTTATGTTTTGTAGGTAACCATATTTGGTTTGATAGCAGGGATTTTATTTCAATTAATCTGACAGAAACAAAGAAACAATACATAGGTTATTATCGTGTAATTACCAATTACTGTTGGATTTTCTAAGGAAATGCACTACCTGGTCATTTCTGTAGCGTAAAATAAAGTTATTCCTCAAATGAGTGTAAGGAAATGTGATGCTAAATCTCCAGCATGTTTCAGTCTGGCCCTACTCATGTGTTTAGTTCTTTGTCTTTTTCTAGGGTCCAATTGGTGAGGCAGGGCCTGGTGGGCCTGATGGAACTGGAGGTATCAAGGTAAACATGGTGGCTCCCACAACTCAACACCGTCCACTCAGTTGCCACCGCTCAGTGTTGCTACCACAACTCAGCACATTCTCAACATGCTCAAATCAATTCTTCACTCAGCTCCTTACACAGCTCTCACTAGAAGCAATACTAAGACTTTGTGACGTGAAAGCCTCAAACAGGCTGTGATGCGATCATTTCCATTTAACATATAAACAACATACAAATTATTGTAATTTGTTCTGGCCATGTTGAGACATATTTTTTTCCGACCTTCTCAGGGATCAACTGGAGCAGAAGGGAAACAGGGTCCTGAGGGAACAGACGGGGAAAAGGTAACGCCTTTCAACCTTGCTTTGTGACCATGGTTAATTAAACCGGGGTTCAATAACTCATTATTTAAAACAAATCGTATAACTTCTATTTCCTGTCTAAAATGTCTTCCATCTCATCCGTTCTCTTCCACAGGGTCAGATTGGAGCACCTGGATTCTCAGGAGACCATGGGGAGATGGGCTATAATGTAAGATGGATGTCTGTCTATCCATCACACCATTCATCTCTCCATTTGGATCTCTTGTTTCTCCTTATCTACTAAGACTATGCTATTCCCTACATTTTTTAAATCTTTTTTTACATGGAGAGAGACCAATCCTAACTTGCTTTTTCTTTCTGTGTTTTATAGGGGTATCCTGGAGAGCCAGGAGGCAGAGGAGAGACCGGTCACAAGGTATGTTTAGGGGGACAGGAGTTATGTTGTTTTCACAGAAAGTACTGTGGTTGCTTTCAAAAGTCATTGGCCCTTCCTCTTCACAGAAACTACTCTGGTTCCCCCAAGATGTATGTGTGTTCATGGGTGTTTTCCCTAAACTGCATACTGTTATTTTCACTGAAGGTTTTGCTATTGTTGATTTTGTGAGTCATGTGGCTGTTAAACACTTTTGGCCATAACGATAGCACCTTCTCCACGTGGGAGATTAGATTGATACTGTAGTATGTCTCCCTTGCTCTCTTCTCTTCTACTTTCTGTTTTCTCTGTATCTCTCTCTTTCCTCTCTCTCAGGGTGACCAAGGCCCAGGGGGCATGCCAGGCAGTGATGGGGAGCCTGGAGAGGATGTGAGTATCAGTATGATAACCACTAAATTAGTAATAAATAGATAAGGAATCTGTTGATGGGATTTCTCCTAACAAACTACATTTACTGTTTATTTTCCAGGGTCCTCTTGGAGTTCCTGGGGTGATCGGCTTTCCTGGAGAGTTTGGACAAAAGGTAAAGTGAAGGAAAATTGCATGCTGGGTATCAGGATGACATCATCACAATGGTCGTGAAATGCTTACTTACAAGCACTTAACGAACAATGCAGTTTTAAGAAAATATTTACTAAATAAACTAAAAGTGGACATGAACTTTTAATACTTAAATGAATACTTTGTGAATAATGGTCTTCACTCCTAGGGCACGAGCGGGGATCGTGGTGTGAGGGGACCTCCTGGGAGAGTAGGAGCTGGGGTAAGACAGGCTTTATAACCACTATATGAGGTGCTCTAATCTCAATCACATGTGCACAGTAGACTACAGATCACAATACAGACACTGTCACTTCCACATTCCTCAGTAAAGTCCCCTCAGTGTTGTTAATCAGATGTAAATGCCATGTTGCCTAAGGGTTTCATGTGGGTGGACAGACCCATGTGATATTGTTGACAGTCAAAACAAGGAAGGTAACAGATATGTTAGTAAAGTCCCTGAAAACATCAGATCTGTTGGTAAAGTCCCTGAAAAGGTTTCAGTGCCAGTTAAAAACACAGATGGTTTTAGCTATAAAAAAACACTGTCAGAGATGTTGTGGCAAGAGTACCGTGTCTCTTGCTATAAGTTGAGACAATTAAAAATGATCTGTCATTGGAATTTAACTAAATTCCTCTTTTTGAACAAGGGTTCTCATTCAGTTTACCTATGTGTGTGTTTTATATTACAGGGTCCTCAAGGAGCGAGAGGAGATGCAGGAATTCCAGGGAAACCAGGACCTAAAGGCCTGCAGGCCCAGCCTGTGTGTATATGTCATTACTCCAACATTGTCATTACCACTACAATTATCATCATTGACTTTTGTGATTATACAATTGTTGATTTAATACGTTGTTTCTAGGGAGCCAAAGGGGAGACAGGACCTGATGGTGAGAAGGTAACCTTTTATTTACATTCCCCATCACACTGCTAAATTACCAGTCGATTTCTCACAGTTAATCAAGCACACACACACACACACACCAGTAAGTGAAAGTGGATGTGTATTGTCCATCTACTGTTTATGTTTGGGTCTTTCCTTTGTGACTGATAAGCTGTAATAAGCAGTCCTATCATTGCCATGGCATCTTACTGACTTATCTAATGTGCTGATTGTTCCTTCCTCAGGGTGGGGTTGGAAGAACTGGTGTGAAGGGAGAGAAAGAGGACAAGGTAAATCATATGACAAGGCCGAGGCGACGTCACTCTCTCATCTATCTACTTCCTGTTTCCATTGATGTAGTGGGTCTGTTTTTCTTCTTACCAAAAATGTTTCCGTTCCTCTTTCCAAACAGGGACGTTTTGGAGCACGTGGTGACAAAGGACAGGTTTGTATACTCCATTCTGTGAAAGTATGTGGGTTTTTTCACCCTAACCCATTCTATGTCACATAAAAACCATAGGTTGTTCCTAGATGACAGCAGACACAACAGCACATACTGTAGAGAGTTGAGTTCCTGTTATGTCATAAAATCCTAAAGGAACTGTTTTAATTAGGTAAAAGTATTGAGAATTAAATGATTTGATTAGGGAGAAGTATTGAGATTGCGTTTAAATCGTGACTTTTTGTGTTCAGTGACTGAACAGTGTCCCCCCTCTGTCTGTCTCTCTCCTTCCTTCCCCTCATCTCTGAATGGCAGCAAGGGGAGAGAGGTACCATCGGCCCTGATGGCATTGTTGGACGAAATGGACCCCCCGGCATCCCAGGCTCCAGAGGAGAGCCAGGTCCAGGCGGTGACCTGGGCGTCAAAGGTGGCTCTGGACCTAAAGGAGTGCCAGGTGCCCCTGTGCGTATCAGGAGCCAACTCCAGTCTGCCTGGAGGAAGGGTCTCCCCCTTATTTTACATTGACCCATATCTAGCAAGAACATTTACTGAATGATTGATCAATCAATTATTTGCTTGGTTGATTGATTGTCAGCTTTTTGACCTCAGGGCCCTGGGCTGACAGATGAGCAGGTATTGCAGCTGTGTAAAGGAGTGGTGACAGCCCAGATCTCCCAGTATGCAGCTTCCATCCGAGTCAAGTGTTCCCAGGGCTGCCCCATCAACAACCGCACACTTATTGGGCCGCCCGGAACCAGGGGACCAACTGGAGAATCAGGCAAACCCGTGAGTCACACAGCCCCCAAACCAACCCCTATCTACTAAGGAAAGCCTTTATTCCAAACGATGATAAGTTCTGTTGACCTCTCTCTCTCAGGGTAAAGCGGGCAAAGCTGGAGTCAAAGGAGGCAGGGGCATCCAAGGGGACACAGGAGTGGATGGTCAGAAGGGGACAGTGGGTGAAAGAGGTATGTAATCCAAATGTCTTAGTTCAACCAAACTTGATTACAGGTAAACTAAACCCTGATCGGTAAGGCTCATTTCAAGTGAAAATTAGTGGAGCTCCTTTGTAGTGGCATAGCTTCAGAGTGCACCCCTAAGCTCTCTGTTCTACTCCACAGGAACAAAAGGTCCGAAAGGAAAGGGCGGTGAGCCTGGTAAAGGTTTGCCAGGACACGATGGGCATCAAGGCCTCAGAGGTAGGACACTGTTTCCACTGGTGTGAAACTCTCAGGTCTACCTCAAAATTGCTTGTCTTAGAATTGTTGTAAAGTATCTGTAACTCACATCCAGATTCACTGGAATAGGCATTGTGTGGTTTTATTCAACATTGATGTTAGCAGGAAGTCTTTTCAAGTGAACTTTTAAGACGCCACCTCCAATTGTTAAAAACATTTCCCCACAGGGCTGCCAGGCCACCCAGCAGAGCCAAAGAATGGTTTGGCAGGTCACAGAGGGCCCCGTGGTTTCACAGGCGCTTTGGGCCAGCCTGGCATGGCAGGCAACGCAGGAGTGCCCGGCTTCTGTGAGGCACGGGACTGCAGCATTCACGCGCCTGTGATGCGCAAGGAGCAGGGCCTAGTGAAGGGACCCCGCGATCTAAGCCCCAAGATTTAACCCCAACAAGGAGCTTCAGGAAAAGGTGAAGGAATGGTCCACGACGAGGGGTCACTCTGGACGGTCGCTCCATGGCAACATTGAAGTTAATTCAATTCACATCTCAGCCAAACCAGGAATTGACATTGAGTTTTGAACTGGGAAATTACCAATGTGTACAGCATTGATCTTTTTGAATTTCATGCCTAATTCAATTCCTGTATTGACTGGTATTGAAATGTAATTAATCCGAGCACTGTTCAATGGGGCTCACCAGTGATGGAAGGGTTTGGTGGGACACGCTGGACTCTGCTCAGAGATGAAACCAGCCTTGACGCATTTCATCTGAGCTAAGCAAGGCTCCAAATGAACTCTGTTTAGGCATAATTGATACCTTTTTTGTTAGGCCAAAATAGATTTTTTTATGCAGAAACAAAAAATGAAATAGTCTTCCTCCATGCAAACCATAAGTAAAGGGGCTTGAGAAACTGGCTAAAAGAAATTGGCAGAAAATGAAACTTGCAGGAGTCTCTGGCTGCCAGTCAGGTTTTGTTTTTGATATGATCAACAATGATGGGTATACATTGAAAATAAAAAGTGATGTAAATAATTTTGTAAAGTATCGCAAGTACATGTACTGTGTGTTCTGAAATATCACTGTTTTAGATAAATTCTGTCTTTTTCTTAAGATGAGTCCTCACTTTTTTAGTCGCCACAGTTTGAGCGTGTTTCTGAGAATGTGTGGTCTCTTTCAGTCATCTCATATTTGGGTCAATCTAAATAACTTATCCCCCCCCCCATTAACAGATGTTCACAGTCGAGATAACATTGATCAATATAAAATAACATACTATTTGATATTATTTCATATTGAAATGTGTTATACAGTATATTGTATTTGGAATTTCTATAGTTAAATAATCTGGCAATGATTTGTAGGACAGCACAAAATGTCCAACGATTAAATACATTTACTATATTCATTGGAAGGCAATTTTGATTTTAAATAGATTTATGTACATTTATTTTGCATAAATAACTTTCACATGAACAGGATGTTAAACTCTTAATTGAGATTTTTGTCCTTGTCAATCTTCATTGGAGAATCATTCCAACACATTACAAGGCGGAAACATAGCCCTGTAAACTCAAGTATATCACACACACGTGTTCTTAACATTTGTACTTTTGTTGGCAATCAGAACCCTGATACAAAAGAGTCACAATGTTTGGAGACAATTATTTTTAATGCATCACCACATCACAGGACAGATTAGAAAATGAGCAGAGCATGAAAATGGGTGATTATCTCTCATCAAAAGCATGATGGTATACAACTCTGCTACGAAAGTACACATGCATGAACACAAGAAAATAAACCTTATTAAAATGTTTAACGCTGCTCATGTTCAAAAGGCCTCCTCTTCATGTGTAAAATGATGGTTGTCAGTTCATATAAAAGTGTTTGGTTTTATGGACGAAGGAAGTAAGAATTATTACCAAGTGTTAAACACTATTGTACAATACATCTCTCTGGTGAAATCATGATGATACAGTGCAGTTAATTGTAAGTGGTCAGCAGTGAGAAATGTTTGGTTGAATTTTCATTTAAGACACAACACACTTTCTTACTCTCTTAGGTTAAAAGATGTGAACTTCACCCATCATACTGGTTTACTTGGTTGAGTTTTACTATGTTCTGTACAGGTGTTAAAAAATGGGTGGTCATAAGAAAGAAAGAAACAGTAATGAGACAAAAACCATACAACTAAAAGCTGTAGAAGTCATTTGTTTCCCTTAGATTAATTACATCATGCTTATAGTAGATTAACTTTGAAAAAGTGGGCATAACTGTGCTTTATCAGCTGGATCGATGTTAAGGGGTGTCATCTGGGTGAGACCAACATCGTTGGAGTCCCGTTGCTTTAGCTTCCTTCAGATGACATTTAAAGTACAATCAAAAAGACCAAAAGCATCATCAATGCCCAAAGTCCTCAAATTTAAAAAAGAAAAGAGTTGTTAAATTAATTATTTGCATTATTTGAAAAATGCTGATTGTCTAACACTCATTTCAAAATCTCTCATTGTAATAAAATTAAAAGAACAATAATTTCCCTGTGGCAACAAAACTTGTTCTGATAGTTATAGAAATTGATCATCTGCAGCTGTAAAGTATATTCTATTTTGATAATAGTACAATCCAAATGTAGTGCATGGTCTAAAAAAAGCATAATTTACCATAATGAGCTAGTTGAGCGTTTGCGGTGGCAGCGATAGCGTTTGTCCCCAAGTAGCAAAAAGAGTGATATGAGCAATGATGATGACAACAATGCTTAATATTTATTTCAATGGTAGATATGTTGTGTAATACACCAATAACTTCAGGGGAAACCATACCTAAGAAGTGGATCCTGGTCTCTTTATGTAACCCATCCTGTTTCTAAAAAATGAAGGGGTGAATAAAAATAAAGGTTTGTACTATGTTGGTACTTTGCAGACACAGAGGAAAGGAAGGTGAATTGTAATTCAGAAAGTTGACCTACCTTGGTGCAACCAATAGTTAATGTGACATTGGCACATTTACTAAGGATGACTTTTCCAAAGAACACATCCTTGCATGGAGGAATGTAATCCTTTGTCCTTACTTTACCCCTGTCGTTTTTATAAATGGCAATGGGCTGCAGAAAGAAAAATATCTTATCACATGTCATGTCTCAATTGAAATGGCCCCTGCCCCTCTGCATACTGTTGATGATACTATCAATGGTGAGATGTGAAAAAATTATAATGCTAATAGAAAATGCCTGACTTCACATTGTATCTACTTGTCATAAGCATATATGCAATAGTTTACCTCTTTGCCAATGGTCCAGCTCTCCTCACATTGGGCATCCAATTCTTTAAAACGGTGCTTCTAGTGTGACATTACCCTCCTGACATATGTAGGCAATTTGATTATCCTCTACAGGGGCTGCGGACACTGAAACTGAAAAGTGAACAAAGAAAATGAGGAGTGGGATTGGGAATCCACTTAACATCAAGAAAGGATGATTTCAACCTAAATCCACTGTATTATGCAGCATACTAAACTGACTAGTGTCAGTTTAATGGATGTGGTCACAATAGTGCGATGACCTTTCCTGAGACCTAAAAACTTGCGTTAGATCCCAAAAGCTAAGCTTTAAAATCAATTTTCCAGAATGGCTTAAATTATAAAAACAATGGTTTTGAAATTAGATCTCACGAGCGAAAATAAGTTCCTGAAAAATGTGCACAACTTTAAAAAGGTATTACTCACATCGGCTACGGAGAGCGTGATCACAGTCGCCCGGAACAGCTGATGATCTCATGCATGTTTCAGTGTTACTTGCCTCGAAGCGAGCATCGAAGTTATTAAGCTTGACTGGTAGGCTTGGGTCACTGAGCAGCTCGCGGCTGTGCTTCCCTTTGTAGTCTAATAGTTTGCAAGCCCTGCCACATCTGACGAGCGTCGGAACCGGTGTAGTACAATTCCATCTTAGTCCTGTATTGACACTTTCCCTGTTTGACAGTTTGTCGGAGGGCATAGCGGGATTTCTTATAAGCTTCTGGGTTAGTCTTGCTCCTTGAAAGCAGTAGCTATACCCTTTAGCTCAGTGTGGATGTTGCCTGTAATCCATGGCTTCTAGTTGAGGTATGTACGTACAGTCACTGTGGGGACGACGTCGTCGGTGCACTTATTGATGAAGCCAGTGACTGATGTGGTGTACTCCTCAATGCCATCGGAAGAATCCCGGAACATGTTCCAGTCTGTGCTAGCAAAACAGTCCTGTAGCTTAGCATCATTTGACCACTCATTTATTGACCGATTCACTGGTGCTTCCTGCTTTAGTTTTAGCTTGTAAGCAGGAATCAGGAGGATAGAATTATAGTCAGATTTGCCAAATAGAGGGCTAGGGAGAGTTTTGTATGCGTCTCTGTGTGAGAAGGAAAGGTGGTCAAGAGTTTTTTTCTCTCTGGTTGCACATTTAACATGCTGGTAGAAATTAGCTAAAACGGATTTAAGTTTCCCTGCATTAAAGTCCCCGGCCAATAGGAGCACCGCCTTTGGATGAGCAATTTCCTATACGGCTTATGGCCATATACAGCTCATTGAGTGCTGTCTTAGTGCCAGCATCGGTTTGTGGTGGTAAATAGACAGCTACGAAGAATACAGATGAAAACTCTCTTGGTAAATAGTGTGGTCTACAGCATATCATGAGATACTCTCAGGCGAGCGAAACCTCAAGACTTCCTTAGATATCATGCACCAGCAGTTGTTTACAAAAATACATAGACCGCCACCCCTAGTCTTACCAGAGGCTACTGTTCTATCCTGCCGATACAGTGTATAACCCGCCAGCTGTATGTTATCATGTCGTCGTTCAGCCACGACTCTGTGAAACTTAAGATATTACAGTTTCTAATGTCCTATTGGTAGGATATACGTGCTTGTAGTTCGTCTATTTTATTATCCAATGATTACCATCGGTCCTCTTAGCCGACCTACAAAGGCAAATTACCCACTCGCCACCGGATACTTACAAGGCTTCCCGATCTTCATTCTCAATATCTCTGTCTCCTGCAAATGACGGGGATGAGGGCCTTGTCGGGTGTCTGGAGTAAATCCCTCTCGTCCGACTCGTTAAAGAAAAAAATTGTCTTTCAATACGAGGTGAGTAATAGCTGTCCTAATTTCGAGAAGCGGTCATAAGAGACAGTGGCATAATTTCGGTCATAAGAGACGGTGGCAGAAACTTTATGTACAAAATAGGTTACAAACAACTTTTAAAAAAACACAATAGCACAATTGGTTAGGATACTGTAAAACGGCAGCCATTCTCTCCAGCGCCATTCATATACCTCAGCCTTTCGTGTCAGGGTAGGCACTTTGTTGATTTCTGATGTTCAGTTGTAGAACTGTTTATCTGTTTTCACTATTGTATCTAAGCTATTTATTTTAACATACATTGGTTAAAGGAAAAAACAGAAAAAAATGGAAGAAACAAGCCAAAAAAAAACTATTGGTCAAAAAGTACATGATATCACCATGTACCAGGAGTGAACTGTACTACACGCCCGAAAGTATGGGGACACCCCTTCAAATTAGTGGATTTGGCTATTTCAGTCACACATGTTGCAAAAAGAAAACACTCACTACCGAGTTCCAAACTGCCTTTGGAAGCAAAGTCAGCACAATAACTTTTCGTCAGGCGCTTCATGAAATGGGTATCAATGGCAGAGCAGCCACACACAAGCCTAAGGTCGCAATGCCAAGCGTCGGCTGGAGTGGTGTAAAGCTCGCCGTCATTAGACTTTGGAGCAGTGGAAACATGTTCTCGCGAGTGATGAATCACACTTCACCATCTGGCAGTCTAACAGAAGAATCTGGGTTTGGTGGATGCCAAAAGAATGCTACCTTCCCCAATGCATAGTGCCAACTGTAAAGTTTGGTGGAGGAGGAATAATGGTCTGGGGCTGTTTTTCATGGTTCGGGCATGGCTCCTTAGTTCCAGTGAAGGGAAATCTTACCGCTACACAATAGAATATCATTCTAGACAATTCTGGGCTTCCAAATTTGTGGCAACAGTTTGGGGAAGGCTCTTTCCCGTTTCAGCATGACAAGGCCCCTGTGCACAAAGCGAGGTCCATAAATAAATGGTTTGTTGAGATCGTTGTGGAAGAATTTAGCTGGCCTGCACAGAGCAGCTCAACCCCATCTAACACCTTAGGGATAAATTGGAACGCAGACTCCTAATCCCCAACATCAGTGCCTGACCTCACTAATGCTCTTGTGACTGAATGTAAGCATGTCCCCTCAGCAATGTTCCAACATCTTATCAGAAACAGGGGGACCAACTCCATATTAAATGGCCATGATTTTGAAATGAGGTGTTCGATGAGCAGGTGCCCACATACTTGTCAATGAAGTGTGTATTTCCATGATTGTCTTTTAACTGAAATACCTAATACACTATAAGAGACGTTATTTAATTTGACACAGACATCTATAATTACTCCAACGACCCACTCGACACGTTACGAATAAACCAAATCTAATTGAGGAAGTCTGATCGCGGAATTCACTGGGAATTCCCCCACCCCAAACATTCACTTTCAGGTAGCAAAAACCAGTCCAAAGGTTAATATAGTGTAGACCTATCTTAATATTTTTCCTATATTGTAATGTTGTATTTCTATATATTTTAACACCTTCTTCAACAGAAAGAAAATCATAGGCACGACACTAACGTTACGGCCATACATTACAAGCACGTTAATTGCCTTCTACAAATCAGGATATGATGCAATGATATAGGCTACAACTAATAAACTGGTAAATAAAGTATTGAGTTAACGTTCTGAAATAACAACGACTCCCAGTAACTAAAATTCCGGTTTCTTTTAAATTTAACGCCAGATTCATTGGAAAAAAACATACCCAAACACATCTGGAGAATGAGCCAACGCATCGCCATCATATCTCCACTGACTCATGATGACAGAGCCGGCGCGCTCGTACATCCATGTGCACGTGTTAATTTTGTCCATCCGCACCAGACTTGATCAGGACACGCACGTGGAAAACGCCTGAAACATTCATGCCAATTTAGCTACCTAATTTACCCTGGGATATAAACATTGGGTTGTTAATATCTCTGAAATGCATAAGATCCTCTACTCTGACAATTAACCTACAGATGAAACGGTAAACCTAGTACATTTCTAAGAATCTCTTATTTTTGGACTTTATATGGCGGTTGGCAACCACCTTTAAGGTGCATTACCACCACCACCTGGCGGTGTGGACCTCAACCCATCTATCAATCGCCCATGTGGGTATATTGTGTGTACATTTATTTTGCAAAGAACGGTGGTGAGCATGTCTCATGTCTGCAGATTCGCAATCGGTCATGTGGGTGGAGGGAGTGCACGCGCACTTCAGAATGTGACGCAGTCGGGGAAATCCCAGTTTAACTTCTCTCTCGAGAAGTATATAAACTGCTACCCTCCTGTTCTAAATCGTCATCTTCGTTGCTGTGTACTACAATTATGCTTTTTCAACTCGTCTGCATATTAGGTATGTTGTCATTTATTTTTAACAATGAATTTGATATTCCAATGAGGCAGGCTCACCTGAAATAACGATTTACCTTGTGTTTGTCTAAAGCTGCCTCTGTGCAAGGTGGCCTCACACAGGATAGGCCTACACAAGAGGTGAAGTCAGTTTGTGGAGAGGACTCAATTCTGAAATGTAAAGCAATATGTAAGCCTGGGGTCCAGTACCGGGCAGTGAGGTGGTACAAGGTAAGCTTTCTATTATTGTGATAGCACAAACTGTGTTATGAACCATCTGACCAAATTCTGTACAAGTGCAATATATGCCAAAAACATACAGCACTGGTCCCAGACCAGCTGTTAAGGGCATATAGTAACCTCAAACCCTCTTCTCCCAGCTGGGTGAGGAGCCCTCTAATAAGGAGTCTGGTCTATTGATGAAGAGGCTATCATCACCTAAAAGCACCACCCAATGGTACGCCGGTCTGGAGCGTGAAGTGGAACTTTTGGCTGATAATTCTTTCGATATCTTCCTGCCCAATGTAACGGCTGTTGATAGCGGGAGGTACAAGTGTCTCCTGGCAGCACCTGTAGGAGAGCAGAACCAGGAGGGGCAGGTTCACCTCAGAGTGACAGGTGAGTGTGTTCTATTCTCATTGTGTGCTTGTTTTGGTATGTAGACCTACTGTATAATGTATGTAGGTGTTTTAAATTGGATCCAGAGAGTTCATCTTTTAAAACATTTCCAGTGATGCTCAAGGATTTGTGGATTTGTACTTGTTTTGCAGGTTGCCTTGAGTCCACAGACCAATCAGAAGAAAGGGATACCATCCTAGTTCTTTCCATTGTGGGGATTGTGGCGGCATTGCTGATATTCACCATCAGCTATGTGAGTTACAACACTGTCAGCTGTTCCTCTATTATTTTTAACAGATAAAAGAAACAAACATTTTATGGTTTTCATGTATTTAATTTTCTTTGAAATGTTACAGTTATTGACTCAATAATCCTCATTTTTACCATAGGTCATCCTAAGGAATATGTTATTGCAAAGGAGTAAGAAGTATCCACAAGAACCACTTCTAGATGCACCCCTTGAGAAGAAAGATTTAATGTTGATTTACACTCTGGGGCCAAACTGGTCGAGACAGGGTTCCATAAAACATGTCTGTGTGTGAGAGCCTGTTCTGCTAGTTTGGGCTCATTGTATACTTGAACGTAAAGAGGAAATGCAGAGAAAGTCTAGGGCACATTTGAAGCTGAGCAACGAGTCTTATCATGCTGACCACACCGCTTGCGTTGTGAGCGTGGCAAAATAAATGTACACATATCTGTTATTCAGCAATTTCATCCAAACTGCTCGCGCGCATCAACGAGCGCCTGCGTAGCCAGGCGCTAAAATAGACGCTTTATGCACTGCAAGTCCAGCTTCTCCCATCTCCTCATTGGTTTTTCAGAGCATATACCCACATGGGTGATTGAAAGATGAACTGCGATCCACACTCCAGCCCAGTTGGTGGTGGTAATGCACATTAAAGTTGGTTGTCAAACGCCATATAAAGTCAGAAGACTGATGGAGGAGAGATTACTAGAAACAAACTAAGTTTACCCTTTTATCTCTGGATTAATTGTCAGAGTAGAGGACCTTGTGCATTTCAGGTAAACTAACAACCCAATACTTGTAATTTCCAGGAGAAGAGTTCACCTCTAGAGCAGATGGAGGCAGACAACCCTCTGGCCAGGACTATAGAACCAATATGTGTAGGCTTTTCAAAGAAATGAAACTGTAGCCTATACCCTTTCACTCAGGCAGCCAAACAGCAGTACAAAGTCAGGCTAGAACAGCAATTCTCCAGCAATGATTGCTCGTCTGCAGCATCCACTCGCCTGTGATGCGCAAGCAGCAGGGCCTGCTGAAGTGACCCACGATCTAAGCCCCAAGATCTAACCTCAATAAGGAGCTTCAGGAAGGGGTGCAGGAATGGTCCACGATGAGGGGTCATTCTGGAGTGTTGCTCCATGGCAACGTGGAGGTTAATCCCATTTACATTTGAGTCAACCCAGGAATTGAAGTCGACATTGACTTTGAACTGGGAAATGACCAATGTGTAATTTTCCTCTAAGCAAAATGAAAGTGGGCTTTGGTGAAAAGTAATTGGCAGAAAATTAACTTGTATTGTTTTTTTAAACATGATCAGCAATTCTGTGGATACATTGAAAATAAAGAAGCCTTGTAAATAATTTTGTAACTAACTGTATCTGATGTATGCTGTCCGAGGTGCTAAATGGCTTTTAACAAATCTACCTATTTCACAAGACACATTCTGTCATGTTTTATTTTAGTTATATACTGTACCTTGACTTTACAACATTGACAGGTGACGTAAATGACTAATGTGCAAATTTTGAGCTCGGATGATCACAATTATTGGGATGATCACAATTAAATTTTTGGATAGCTGTTTTAATAGTTAAATAAATAAATCCCTCTTTGCTAATAATCTTTTGAGTGACAAACAATTGTGTGAGGTCTCTGTCATCGGCAAACACATTACAAAGTAACATCACACAGCATAAAATGGAAGCCAGGTTAAGCCATATGATCTAAACATTGAACACGTGAATCCTTTACAAACATGAAATTCCATGTAGTTAAAAAACATTTAATACTATAGAATAACTAAACAAAATGTATTGCGTCACCATATCACAGGACAGATTGGACATGAGGAGTGCATGGATATGGGTCATATACAATAACAGTGACCTTTTTCATGACAATTGTCTGATCATAGCACTCAATACATTATTGCACAATAATAATAAGCTTGATATCAACATATTCATGTAATCACTTGTCTCAAAGCTTATCGTCTGATCTAGGGCTAAGTGTAGCTTGTAACTTCAACAAGAAATGTATTTCTGTACCAATAACACATTACAGAGTAGATAGTGGACACTATAAAAAAACGTTTTATTTTTTTTGCCTTGTTCATTTTGACACTGGTCCCACAGGTTAGGTGAGTACCTTCCTCATGGGCACAATATCATTAGGATTTCAGACCAGTAATTCTCCAATTGCCAGTTCATTTCATCACTTCCAAGCCCAAGATGAACTGATGAACCTTGAGCGCTTTATTGCTTTATTGCTCGACATCTCTAACATCTACTGTAGCTAACTGTTATATTAAAATTTTTACCACAAATATGGAAGAGAGAAATGGCAATGTACAGTGTCATGACGTTGGCCTGGGGGTAGGTTTATGACAGTCATAAATACCTCTTCCCCCCTTTTTCCTCTCTCTACCCTACTGATGTTACATTTACAAAACCCTTGGTTAACGTAGAGATTCTGGGAACATCAGAAGGTGGGGGGAAATGAACTATATTCTCGTAATCCGAACAATTGAACATATGCGGTGGTACTTAATGAATATGATGTCAGTTCGGTTGTCATCTGAGACATTCTCATCAATGATAAGATGACATAAACTCTACAGTGGAAAGTCTACACAGAGTTATTGGATTCACATGGAATTGTTATTCAATTTAAATGTTTGAATATGAAATTATTTGTGATGGGATGAAATGTGATTTTAGCTTCTAAAATGTGTGATTTGGGTTTTCATAATTGATTGGGCTCTGCTCAATCAGTGGCCCGCCCCTGTGAAGGGACATGGGCTATAAAACCTTTCAAACACGCCTTCCTCTCCCTTCCCATATAAGCCCTTGACGACAATATAACCTCCTGTTCCGAGGACGTGAGGACGACGGTCCGATGTCAGAATGGTTCAGATAATAACTACAGAACGAAGCCAACATCAGCGTGAGCTTTGGTTGCGAATGGTATGAACTTTGAACTCTTATTCACTACAGAAGTGATACCTCCTAGCCGTTGAGTTAGCAACCGCCGCTGCAAACGAGGGTTAGGAAGGAACAGACAGAGTATCCCGTCTACCACACAACGACGTTACTACAACGTATTCGATTTACCAGCAGAGACATTCTTCAAAGAACGAAGGACTCGGTTGGGCAACATGGCCTTGCATCTACCACCAACCTACCGAAGCGCAGCTCAGAGTAAATATTTATTGCATTTTCCTTTTCCAAATGGCCGGTAATTTAGAATGCATAAGATACTGTATTTACGATAGCACAGCTTCGCCCTTTGTTCCTCAGTCTTCCCGCTCTTTCACTCAAACCCAACCCCTTTTCTTTTGTGTAACAAGCTGTCATATCTGTTCCGCCCGCTAGGGACGTTTTCCTTTATGACGTAATTTATAATCAAGTTATGATTTAATTATGTTTATGTGTAATTAGTTAGGTATGTAGTAAATAAATCATTAAACCCAATTTTGTATTGCTGATTCAACTTGTTAGCCAGGGTTCTTGCAGATACAGTGCCTTGCGAAAGTATTCGGCCCCCTTGAACTTTGCGACCTTTTGCCACATTTCAGGCTTCAAACATAAAGATATAAAACTGTATTTTTTTGTGAAGAATCAACAACAAGTGGGACACAATCATGAAGTGGAACGACATTTATTGGATATTTCAAACTTTTTTAACAAATCAAAAACTGAAAAATTGGGCGCGCAAAATTATTCAGCCCCTTTACTTTCAGTGCAGCAAACTCTCTCCAGAAGTTCAGTGAGGATCTCTGAATGATCCAATGTTGACCTAAATGACTAATGATGATAAATACAATCCACCTGTGTGTAATCAAGTCTCCGTATAAATGCACCTGCACTGTGATAGTCTCAGAGGTCCGTTAAAAGCGCAGAGAGCATCATGAAGAACAAGGAACACACCAGGAAGGTCCGAGATACTGTTGTGAAGAAGTTTAAAGCCGGATTTGGATACAAAAAGATTTCCCAAGCTTTAAACATCCCAAGGAGCACTGTGCAAGCGATAATATTGAAATGGAAGGAGTATCAGACCACTGCAAATCTACCAAGACCTGGCCGTTCCTCTAAACTTTCAGCTCATACAAGGAGAAGACTGATCAGAGATGCAGCCAAGAGGCCCATGATCACTCTGGATGAACTGCAGAGATCTACAGCTGAGGTGGGAGACTCTGTCCATGGGACAACAATCAGTCGTATATTACACAAATCTGGCCTTTATGGAAGAGTGGCAAGAAGAAAGACATTTCTTAAAGATATCCATAAAAAGTGTTTTTTAAAGTTTGCCACAAGCCACCTGGGAGACACACCAAACATGTGGAAGAAGGTGCTCTGGTCAGATGAAACCAAAATTGAACTTTTTGGCAACAATGCAAAACGTTATGTTTGGCGTAAAAGCAACACAGCTCATCACCCTGAACACAACATCCCCACTGTCAAACATGGTGGTGGCAGCATCATGGTTTGGGCCTGCTTTTCTTCAGCAGGGACAGGGAAGATGGTTAAAATTGATGGGAAGATGGATGGAGCCAAATACAGGACCATTCTGGAAGAAAACCTGATGGAGTCTGCAAAAGACCTGAGACTGGGACGGAGATTTGTCTTCCAACAAGACAATGATCCAAAACATAAAGCAAAATCTACAATGGAATGGTTCAAAAATAAACATATCCAGGTGTTAGAATGTCAAAGTCCAGACCTGAATCCAATCGAGAATCTGTGGAAAGAACTGAAAACTGCTGTTCACAAATGCTCTCCATCCAACCTCACTGAGCTGGAGCTGTTTTGCAAGGAGGAATGGGAAAAAATGTCAGTCTCTCGATGTGCAAAACTGATAGAGACATACCCCAAGCGACTTACAGCTGTAATCGCAGCAAAAGGTGGCGCTACAAAGTATTAACTATATCTTTATGTTTGAAGCCTGAAATGTGGCAAAAGGTCGCAAAGTTCAAGGGGGCCGAATACTTTCGCAAGGCACTGTATATACACTTGCTAATCAGGGGGAATGGGAACCACGTGTGCGTAATGAGACAAGACAGTCCGGGGTTGGTGGTAATGTTGCTTGAGCATTTCGTGTGGGTGGACAGACACCCATGTGACATTGTTGACATTTAAACAAGGGAGGTAACAGATATGTTAGTAAAGTCCCCAAAAAGGTTTCAGTGTCATGTAAAACCACAGATGGTCATGCTGGTTTTAATATTCTTTTTTTTAAAGAGAAAAACTGTCAGAGATGTTATGGCATTCATTGAAATTTAACAAAATTACTCTTTTTGAACAAAGATTCTCATTATAAAGTGTGTGTATTTGCAGCAGTTTACCTATGTGTGTGTTTCATATTACAGGGTCCTCAAGGAGCGAGAGGAGATGCAGGAATTCCAGGGAAACCAGGACCTAAAGGCCTGCAGGCCCAGCCTGTGTGTATATGTCGTTACTCCAACATTGTCATTACCACTACAATTATCATCATTGACTTTTGTGATTATACAATTGTTGATTTAATACGTTGTTTCTAGGGAGCCAAAGGGGAGACAGGACCTGATGGTGAGAAGGTAACCTTTTATTTACATTCCCCATCACACTGCTAAATTACCAGTCGATTTCTCACAGTTAATCAAGCACACACACACACCCCAGTAAGTGAAAGTGGATGTGTATTGGTCATCTACTGTTTATGTTTGGGTCTTTCCTTTGTGACTGATAAGCTGTAATAAGCAGTCCTATCATTGCCATGGCATCTTACTGACTTATCTAATGTGCTGATTGTTCCTTCCTCAGGGTGGGGTTGGAAGAACTGGTGTGAAGGGAGAGAAAGGAGACACGGTGATCATTTGACAATGCCGAGGCTACGTCACTCTCACATCTACTTCCTGTTTCCATTGATGTAGTGGGACTGTTTTTCTTCTTACCAAACATGTTTGTTCCTCTTTCCAAACAGGGAAGTTTTGGAGCACGTGGTGACAAAGGACAGGTTTCTACAATCCATTTTGTAAAAGTATGAGTTTTTTCACCCCAACTCATTTTATGTCATGTAAAAACCACAATACTGACACTTTATGCTGTTCCTAGATGACAGCAGATACAACAGCACATACTGTAGTGTTGAGTTCCTGTTATATCATAATATCCTAAGAGAACTGTTTTAATCAAGTAGAAGAATTGATAATTACATTCTTTAATTAGGTATAAGTATTGAGAATTAAATTATTTGATTTGGTACAAGTAGTGAAATTGAGTTTAAATCGTGAATTTTTGTGTTTAGTGACTGAACAATGTCCCCCCTTTGTCTGTCTCTCTCCTTCCCCTCATCTCTGAATGGCAGCAAGGGGAGAGGTACCATCGGCCCTGATGGCATTGTTGGACTAAATGGACCCCCTGGCATCCCAGGCTCCAGAGGAGAGCCAGGTCCAGGCGGTGACCTGGGCTTCAAAGGTTGCTCTGGACCTAAAGGAGTGCTAGGTGCCCCTGTGCGTATCAGGAGCCAACTCCAGTCTGCCTGGAGGAAGGGACTCCCCCTTATTTTACATTGACACATATCTAGCAAGAACATTTACTGAATGATTGATCGATTGATTACTTGCTTGGTTGATTGCCAGCTTTTTGACCTCAGGGCCCTGGGCTGACAGATGAGCAGGTATTGCAGCTGTGTAAAGGAGTGGTGACAGCCCAGATCTCCCAGTATGCAGCTTCCATCCGGGTCAAGTGTTCCCAGGGCTGCCCCATCAACAACCGCACACTTATTGGAACCAGGGGACCAACTGGAGAATCAGGCAAACCCGTGAGTCACACAGCCCCCAAACCAACCCCTATCTACTAAGGAAGGCCTTTATTCCAAATTATACGTTCTGTTGACCTCTCTCTCTCTCTCTCAGGGTAAAGCGGGCAAAGCTGGAGTCAAAGGAGGCAGGGGCATCCAAGGGGACACAGGAGTGGATGGTCAGAAGGGGACAGAGCGTGATAGAGGTATGTAAATCCAACCAATAGACAGTTCTTCCAAACTTGATTCCAGGTAAACTAACCCTGATCACTAAGGCTAATTCAAGTGAAAATGAGTGGAGCACCTTTTTAGTGGCATAGCTTCAGAGTTGAATTCAGCATGATCTCTGTTCTACTCCACAGGAATAAAAGGTCCAAAAGGAAAAGGAGGTGAGCCTGGTAAAAGACTGCCAGGACACGATGGGCATCAAGGCCTCAGAGGTAGGACACTGTTTCCACTGGTGTGAAACTCTCAGGTCTACCTCAAAATTGCTTGTCTTAGAATTGTTGGAAAGTATCTGTAAATCACTTCCAGATTCGCTTGACATTGCTCCATTCCCAGACCAAACCTCAATGTGTACAGCATTGATCTTTTTGAATTTCATTCCTAATTCAATTGCTGTATCGACTAGTATTGAAATGGAATTGATCCGAGCACTGTTCCACAGCGCACCAATGTTGGAACTGTTTGGTGAAACATGCTGGACTCTGCACAGAGAGATGAAACCAACCTTGACTGCATTCCATCTGAGCAAGGCTCTCAATGACCTCTGTTTAGGCATAATTTATAACTTTTTTTTTGCTAGGCAAAAACAATACATTATGATTTTTTTCATGCAGAAACAAGAAAGAAAATAGTCTTCCGCCAAGCAAAACTTTAAGGGGCTTGAGAAACTGGCAGGAGTATCTGGCTACAAGTCAGGTTTTGTTTTTGATACAAAAGTGTCACAATGTTTGGAGACAATTCTTTTTAATGCATCACCACATCACAGGACAGATTAGAAAATGAGCAGAGCATGAAAATGGGTGATTATCTCTCATCAAAAGCATGATGGTATACAACTCTGCTACGAAAGTACACATGAATGAACACAAGAAAATAAACCTTGTTAAAATGTTTAAATGCTGCTCGTGTTCAAAAGGGCTCCTCTTCGTGTGTAAAATGATGGTTGTCAGTTCATATAAAAGTGTTTGGTTTTATGGACGAAGGAAGTAAGAAGAATTATTATTACCAAGTGTTTACACTATTGTACAGTACATCTCTAGTGAAATCAATCGAGTCACTCGTCTCTAAGCTTATTCTCTGATCTAGGGGTGAGTAGGTGTAGCTATATTTGTACCAATACGAAATGGTCCAAGGCAAAGTATTATTCTTTTTTAAAAGGACACTACTTTCAAATATATATTCTTAAAATCTTGCAAAATATATTCCTTAATTTGATGGGACATAAAAACACATACAATTTGACATTGGTCCCAAGGCATAGTGACGTACTGCCATTTTGTGACAACAAATGGACCATGGGAGAGATGATTGGCTTGTAACGGACAAGTTCACAGCTTGTTTTTCTAGCTAATTGTACATTCATACTCCGTCATTTGTGCTTTTTAGAATGAATAGGTAATAAATAGCTTAATAAATATATTTCATAAACACTGTCTACATGGCACAGCATGATGAGGCAGAGCAGATTATACTGTAGGTGGTCAGCAGCAACAAACATTTTCTGTTGAATTTTGTGTTCTGTCAACAAACAAAAAAACACTATGGCTTTCTTTCTTCCTTTCTTAGGTGAAACTACATGATGTATCCCACAGGTACACTTGGTTTAGTTAGCAGAGTACTGAGACAAAAAGGTAGAAAAGTGCGTAGAAGGTAGCAATGAGACTAAAACATGCAATTAGAGTCTGGACATGGCGGAAGAAGTCATATTCTTCCTTTAAAAAGCAAGGTCCTGAGCAGATAGATGTCTATAATACTATTTGCTTAACTTTGATGTTAGCTGGTGTAGTGTGTCCCACCAACTACAAATGCCCAACTGTTCTTCATTGGCAGGATAAAGGATGTCATCTGGGTTCTTTGTTGGTTCTAGATTGTTGGTCCCCAATGCGAGAGCCCCCTCAGACCACATCTACAGTACAAATTGTATGATCATAGGGACCCTAAGGATCAGGAATGCCCAAAGTCCTAAAATATAAACAGAAGACGGTTAAGTAATAAGTTATTTTGTTTATTTTAAAAATCTCTCATTGTAGTTAGAACATCAGGCATTTTCCTGTAACAACAAAACTTGTTTTTGTTAGTAATAGAGCTCTGATCTATATTATAATAAGCTAATGATTCTAAGCTTCAAAAGAAGTACATCGTCCTCCCACATGATATTGTCCACTTTATATTCCGCTGTGTTTTGTATTGTTGTTAAGTAGTTCCAAACAGTCTGGTCTCGAGACCACATACAGATGTAGGATATTAATTTGAGCCAGTTTGCAACAGAAGTAAAATAATCCTGCAGCAACAGGAAATGTGAATTATTATGTGGATTATAATTAATGGACAGGGTTGATGAATTGATGGGTTGATGAATTCTTCATTAGGGCAAATCAAATCTGGAAATAACTTTAGAATGCTTTTTAAACCTTGAATACACAAGTTTGAATGTCCTGCTGTGCAGGTACATTCTCAGCAACAAAGGAGTGATCAAATGAAGATCCTACATCTGTATTGAGAGTCTCTGTCTTGTCTCGGTGTCACATACATTTTTACTTTGTCTTGATTCTGTCTCAGACAGTGAGGACTCATCATTTCTTGCTGAGACCAACCGAGACAGCAGAGTGAAAAAACTCATGATAAATAATTATCAGCTCCCATTCGCCAGGCCAAATAGCCACACTCCTTTCATTACACATTAATATCTTATTGCCTATTGAAACCTGGGCTTTCTACTTTACTCATAACACTAATGTCCTTTACATTCATAGAAATGTATCCTCAAATATTGTCGCGCTTGTCAGAAATTATTCGCTGGTAGGGAAGAGTATGGGACATTGTTTGAAAGTTGCATGCTCACTAGTAAGGGGAAACTGAGGGAAGTTGTAACACATTTTGTCTTTTCATCTATTATAGACCTGTTTGGTTTGTGATCATTTGTAAAGTGGTTCTATTTGCCTTCAGCCCACATTTTTTCACCATTCTGAATGCCTAAAGAATACATATCAACACAGAAATACTGGACATTGAGCTTTTATTATGGTGGAGATTTGACACAATTAATGGTCTTGAATTGGACTCGCATTTTTCTGGTCTTGGTATCGGACCCCTAACCCCCCTCCTGGTCTTGGTCTTGACTCAGATTCGATTTGTCTTGGTTTTGTCTGGGTTTCTGTACAGCACTTTGAGATATCAGCTGATGTACGAAGGGCTATATAAATACATTTGATTTGTCAATGCAATTATGACGTCATTTCACTTCCAAGGCAAAGCCTAGGCCTATAAAAGTGCAGGTCCAGCCACTCACTGGGTATAACAATAAGAGGCCACTAAAGGGGCGCCCAAGAGAAGATGACATGATGATGTGGTAAGTCGTAAGGTGCGTACTGCGCGCCAGCCTGCCACCACGGCCGTGTCCAAACAGAGTCTCACGCCTACGGACTGGACATTCCAAATTACCATGGCAATTATGCATCATAATACTAGTATTAATGCAATCTGCGGTATCCAAGGTACAGTATCCTATCAACTGCGCCGGAGCACTTATAGTCTATGGAAGGCCTGTGTGGAAAATCTTCAACAGCATATCTCATGACCCGTAGTCCTGTTTTTCCCAACTCTTAAACTAAGGCTCAAATCCTTTGAAATAATGGAGATCAAATAAAGCAAGGTACATCATTACGCATCGCAAAATTTATTTTCTATTGTAGGCTACTGTTTAAACAGATATGGATAACATGGTTTAAGCCTGACGAAACATGTGCCAGGGAATATCGCACATCTCACTGACTTCTGTAACGGTCCAGAAAGCAAGTGCCTACAAAAACAGTAGCCTCCAACAAGTTGCTCCGGAGTTGAGAAGGTTGATAGGCTATTTGTTTTGCAGGAGGGGGGAATTGCATTAAATCAATATACTAATTTGCAATGATTTACCGCCCTTAAGGGCAGGGTGCTGCTAGTATGTATTTTTTGATAACAGTGCCACTTATTTGTGCAATCAAAATGTAATCCATTATATAAAATAAAAAAACATACTTTACCATAATGTGCGATATGTTTGTTTGCAGTGTTAGTGGTTGTCATAGAGACAGCTGGTCTGCTTATCACTGATGGAGAAAAAAAGAGTGACATGAGCAATATGATGACAACAACGCTTTATATGAACATCAATGGTATGTTGTGTTATACACCAATAACATCAGGAGAAACCACACCTGAGAAGTGCAGCCTGGTCTCTTCATATACCCCATCCTGTGAAAGAGAAAGGTGGAAATATTTAGAAATGTTTACTAGGTTGGCATTTGGTAGGCAATAACAGAGGAGAGGAAGGTGAATTGTATGAGTTGACCCACCTGGGTGGTGCAACCAGTAGTTAATATGACATCGGCACAGTCACTGAGAAGGACTTTGCCAGAGAACACGTCCTTACATGGAAAACTGCATTCACCTTTGCCATTTTTGTGGTAGGCAATGGGCTGTAGCGAATAAAATTATATTTCACGTCATGTCTCAATTGAAATGGCCCCTGCCCCTCTGCATACTGTTGATGATACTATCAATGGTGATATGTAAAAAATTAAATAAAAATAGTGCTAATAAAAATGTCTGACTTCACATTGTATCTACTTGTCATAACCACATTTACAGTACCAGTCAAAAGTTTGGACACACCTACTCATTCAAGGGTTTTTATTTCTACATTGTAGAATAATAGTGAAGACATTAAAACTATGAAATAACACATGGAATCATGTAGTAACCCCAAAAAAGTGTTAAACACTTTATATTTGAGATTCTTCAAAGTGCCACCCTTTGCCTCGTGGCTTTACACAGTCGTGGCACTCTCAACAAGCTTCACGAGGTAGTCACCTGGAATGCATTTCAATTACCAGGTGTGGCTGGTTAAAAGTTAATTTGTGGAATTTATTTCCTTCTTAATGCATTTAAGCCAATCAGCTGTGTTGTGACAAGGTAGGGGTGGTATACAGAAGATCGCCCTATTTGGTAAAATACCAAGTCCATATTATGGCAATAACAGCTTAAATAAGCAAAGAGAAACAACAGTTCATCATTACTTTAAGACATGCTGGTCAGTCAATACGGAAAATTTCAAGTTTCTTCAAGTGCAGTCGCAAAAACCATGACTTATTTATCAAATAACTAATTAACTAGGAAGTCGGGGCACCAAGGGGGAGAAAAATCTCTCTCTCTCTCATATATATATATATATATATATATATATATATATATATATATATATATATATAGTCTTAAGAGTTTAACCATGTGGGATGATTAAAAGATTTAGCAGTCTGGTCTCAAACATTGGCCCTCTCGTTATTGAGGTAAGCTGGTCTGCAACCTTTGTCCACTTGTAATTGAGAGAAACATGGTCTGTTGAGAAATTCTCAAGGTGGGGGTTTTATTCAAAAGAGCTGTGTAAGGGTTATTTGACCAAGGAGGAGAGTGGTGGAGAGCTGCATCAGATGATCTGGCCTCCACGATCACCTGACCTCAACCTAATTGAGAATGCTTTGAATGAGCTGGACCCCAGAGTGAAGGAAAAGCAGCCAACAAGCACTCAGCATATGTGGGAATTCCTTCAATACTGTTGGAAAAGCATTCCAGGTGAAGCTGGTTGAGAGAATGCCAAGAGTGTGCAAAGCTGTCAAGGAAAAGGGTGGCTAATTGAATAATGTAAAATATATTTTGATTTGTTTCCTTTTTTTACTACATGATTGCATTTGTGTTATTTCATAGTTTTGATGTCTTTACTATTATTCGACAATGTAGAAAATAGTAAAAATAAAACCCTTGTGAGTAGGTGTCCAAACTTTTGACTGGTGCTGTATAATAGATAACCTTTTTGACAATGGTCCAGCTCTGATCACATTGGGGATCCACTGCTCCAAATGGTGCTTCAAGTGTGTTTGTACCCTCTTGACATGTGTAGGCAATTTTCTTCTCCACTACAGGGGCTGTGAACACAGCAACTGAAAAGTGAATAAATAAAGACATGAGTGAGATTGGGAATCCACTTTACGCCATGAAAGGATGTCAACCTAGATCCACTGTATTATGCAGCATACTAGGCAAAGTGTCAGTTTAAATGGTCCAGTGCAGTGAAAAACATGATTCACCTGTGTTTTATATGCATTTCCATACTATGAGGTTCGAATAATACTGTGAAATTGTGAAAATTATGATAATGCCCTTTTAATGTTTGAAAATACGGACTGAAATTGGTGGTATGGTGTTTTGGCCTGCCTGGTGACATCTAGGCAGTAAATTAATGACTAGACCATTAAGAAAGAGGGTTCCAAACCTCTCTGCCAATAACAGCTAGTTTTCCACTCCCCACTCAGACCACTCCCAGAAATTGCGCTTTGCTAAGAAGCTATTTTTGTTTATTTTTGGCCCTTTTAAATGGAAAATAAATCACAGTACCCAGAAATGTTACCTAGAAATGATTTGATATGGAGTTAAAAACAGCTGTATTGGACATTCAGAGATGGTCACTATAGTGTGATGACCTTTCCTGAGACCTTAAAACATGTGCTTGCTCCCCCAAGCTAAGCGATAAGTTTAGAGGGCTAACTTAGTCATGTGAAAACAACCTAGGCTCAAATACCAGTTGCATATCAGCACACGGGTACACACGGCAAAGTGACGTTTTTCCAATGAAATTCACGCAAGTGGGGAAAAGTGGGGTACGGAAGCAATCTTTCCCCATTTAAAGCTGCCATGCCTGATTTCAAGCAATATAACTGGATTATAGCTCTCATCCAAATGTCGTGTATTATACATACTCCTTGGCCAGTTAATTGGGTACACCACCCGGTTCTCTTCTACAGACAGTGTGTCACGTGGCCGTGGCTTGCTGTATAAAGCAGGCAGAAAGGCATTCAGTTACTGTTTGATTGAATGTTAAAATGGGCAAAACAATTGACCTAAGCGCTGAGGAGTTAAAAAAATAAATAATGCATAATTGTTTTGTTTTTGCTCAATCTGATTGGGTGGGCCTGGCAGGGCCTGGCTCCTCAGTGGGTGGGCCTGTGTCCACCCAGTCCCACCCACGCCTGTACTGGTGTGGGGAATGATTTCCTGGCACACATTAGGTTCCTTGATACCAATTGAGAAACAATTGAACACCATGCCCTGAATAATTCAGGCTGTTCTGGAGGCAAAGAGGGGTCTGACCCGGTTCTAGATGGGTGTACTAATAAGCTGGTCACTGAGTGTACACAGTATTCATGTCATTGTCATCAGTCAACTCTACTACACTCAAATGTTACTTCCACCATTGAATTCTAGCAATGTCTAACTATCCTACCAGTCTGTCTTAAAGGTCAACTGCCCCTTAAAACCAACTTCTGTGGTTTTAAACAGCCTATGTGGCATTGATAGGACTCAGAAACATTCATTCGTGTCAAAGTTGAAAATTGACAGATAATTTGTGTCATTTAGTCTCGTCCAATGAAAGTTTTGTAAGTGAGTTTGTCACCACTTACTCAAGGGTTGGGTATAGATTATGGTCATGCCCACTTGCCCACTCACACGAGAGAAGCAGCTGTACTGATTGCACTCCATTAGCTGTGCACACTATCCAATCATAGCAGCCAGAACCTCCAGACAGTGAGGCAGACCTGCCCATTACACAGCACCTCAGACTTGTTTACATAAGACAACACATGGCCAATGTTATGCTGAAATAACTCTTTGCCCTAAGCCCTTTATGGAGTGGCACTTGCTGATGTGTTTGATAGTATCAATCACTTGAGTCTGCCACTTTATTGGGCAAAATTAGAATTGACACATTCAGAGCGCACTTGTATCCCAAGTGCAACTTGTCAATATTCCAAAACCCATTTGCGAGCATCTTGTGTGTCCCCCCCCCCCCCCCCCCCCCCCCGAGACCTGCTTTGTAACATGATTCCCTATGAAACACTGCCAGACAGACTTACACTCTGGTAGTAGTGAGAAATGTGTAAATAAAACAGCACCGAAGCACACACGTCACCACTAGCTAGTGACTTGATAAGCTTACTGTGTGCCTGCTAGCTACTACTTGCTAGCTTAATTGACAAACACAGAGTTGTAACTTAGCTAGCTAGCAAGTGATTTGGGGCACTGATAAACAGTGTGTAGCTTGTGCTTTATTGATGATAGTTTGACAGTTTGCGGATTATGAAATTGTATACATTTTATTGTTCTCAAAATCAGTCCTGAGCATCAGTCCTGCATGCAGCCAGACTTTCCCTACCCAATAGACTGTATGCACAGACTAGTTTTTCATGCAACATTTTTTACTTGAAAAATACTGCACCAAACAGCTTAGCTAGATTCAAAAGTGTGACTAAGACATCTGCAAAAGCATCTAAATGAATTACAGATTTCTTGATTTAGCTTAGATTAATTCTGACCGTTTTAAGGAAGTGACTATTTTGAGGAAGTCGCTGTGTTGATGCTACGGTGCCTTAGGAAGGACAAACAGTACCTACCAGGGTATGATATGCAAACATAACACACCCACATCAAACCACACCTCAAAGACTACTCTTGTATGGCTTTAGTCATGGCAGCTAGCATTTCATAATGAGCCATCTTCAAAACGAGGCCAATTCAGGTAGTACAGTCACCATTTAATGAGTCTTGGAATGCTAATTGCATACCCTGCACATGAACATCTTAGTTTTTTTTAAGGGTTATGCAGTTGGTTGATAACGATATCACCAACATATGTTGTATTGGACATTTCAAACAGCATTCACAGTTAATGAGAAAACAGTCATGGTGTTTAATTTAAAGATGCAATATGCAGAAATCGCTCAACCATTTCCTGGTTGCTAAAATTCTAATAGTTCACCTAATTTTTGTTAATGTGACAAAACAAGCAGCCATTGTGTAGAAAATATTTTTAACATCTAAACCGCTGTGAAATATCAAATCACGTTTTATTTGTCACATCTGCTGAATACAACTGCTGTAACCCCAAGGTAGACCTTACAGTGAAATGCTTACAAGCCCTTAAGCAACAATGCAGAGTAAAAAATAAAGGAAGAAAATGTTCTAAATCAAATAAAGGAAAACTAGTCTGTACCCCAGTAGGGACATGGCCACTGTGAAATGCCATTCCGTTAGGCCTAGTTATTGAAATGAGGAGTATCTCCATTTAACGTTGCCATTTTTTTTTAAACGCATCAAACGGAGAGGAAGTGGTTAATAGCTGATAATCCTATGTGATGTTTTTGCTTAAACTGATATTTGTATAATTTGTATCAGTGAATATCTCTAAATGTAACCAAACATATCCAAAATGGGGACTGACACCCACTTTGCACTGCTTGACAAGACACATACCAACCATGTCTGTTGACATCTTGTAATTAAACAAATTTGAAATAAGACATTTTTTTGTACTTCCAAAAAAGGTCTAAATAAAAAGTTCGATGCAACCGAAAAAAATGCCTCTTCGGCACCTCATGTATTTTTCGGATGCTTATACCTTGTTATGGAGGTGCCGAATGGGCATTTTTTCTGTTGCTTGTGTTTTTGGATGTTTACATACCGGCCGTGTCTGCAGCCTTCTGTAGGCCTAAATGACAATAGTTGCTAATCTTAACTCCATATTTCGTGAGTAACGATTGTATTTTTACATTATTAAACTTTAAAGGCTGGTGAATGCCAAGTTGAACGGCTGCTTCCTGTGTATAAAGGAGAGTTGCCATATAAACAATGTAATTCTGGTTCAGGGGATTCCTGGCTCTGGCTTGGGGATTCCCTATAATATTTTATGATGCTCAAATCAGCCAGGGGAGTTTAGGGGATTTTCAGGCAATGGCCAACCGTGAATTTATCTTTCAGTTTGCAAAAATAAGTTATATCTTTATATGTAGGCTATTATGTATTTTTTCTAATCAAATTTTAACGCCTTCTCTTCTACACTACAGATAAACCCGCTTAACGCCAGCAGGCAGACACATAATAAAAGCGTTACACAGGGAAGCTGGCCCATGCTGACTAATGCTTCCCACAGTTGTCAAATTGGCTGGATGTCCTTTGGGTGGTCGACCATTCTTCAAACACATGGGACATTGTTGAGCGTGAAAAACTCAGCAGCGTTGCCGTTCTTGACAAAAAAACGGTGCACCTAGCACCTACTACCATACGCCGTTCAGAGGCACTTAGTCTTGGCCATTCACCCTCTAAAAGGCACACATGCCCAATTCAAGCCTCAATTGTCTCAAGGCTTAAAAAACGTATTTGACCAGTCACCTCCCCTTCATCTACACTGATTGAAGAGGATTTAACAAGTGGAATCATAGCTTTCACCTGGTCAGTCTGTCATGTAAAGAGCAGGTGTTCATCATGTTTGTTACACTCGGTGTACATTTTACGTTTGCTTAAGTTGAACAATGTATGAGAATCATAGCCTACCCAAACACATCAGGAGAGTGCCGCGACGTATCAACATGATGGTCAATATAACCAATTGCAGTCGAGCCTGTGAAGAGAGTACACGCGCAACTGAGAGGCTCGCCGCTTATTCCAAATGATATGCACACAAGTACTGTGACGTAGCACCTTCAATTTAGTGAAATGTCGGGGATCCGTTGAGTACGAAAGAACAGCATGATTATGGTGAACCAGAGGGAGATTGTATGGTGCTACGAGTTTTGCGATTTCAAATGGTCACATCCAGGCCACACCCACTAAACGAACGGAACTCAAGGCGGCACTCGGTATGGGAAATCCCCAGCCTTATAGTTTCACTTTCATTTGGCTTTATATAAACTGCCACTCTTCTGTTCTCGATCATCATCTTCATTGCAGTAGTTCTACAAATATGTTTTTTCAACTCGTCTGGATTCTAGGTATGTTGTCATTTATTCTTTTAAACGAGTTTGATATTAGTCCAGCTGGGCAGGCTCACTTGAAATTATAATTTATTTTGTGTTTTTCTATAGCTGCCTCCGTGCAATGTGGGCTCACACAGGATAGGCCTACCCATGAAGTGAAGTCAGTTTGTGGAGAGGACTCAATTCTGAAATGTAAAGCAATATGTAAGCCTGGGGTCCAATACCGGGCGGTGAGGTGGTACAAGGTAAGCTTTCTATTATTGTGATAGCACAAACTGTGTTATGAACCATCTGACCAATTTCTGTACAAGTGAAATATATGCCAAAAACATACAGCACTGGTCCCAGACCAGCTGTTAAGGGCATATAGTAACCTCAAACCCTCTTCTCCCAGCTGGGTGAGGAGCCCTCTAATAAGGAGTCTGGTCTATTGATGAAGAGGCTATCATCACCTAAAAGCACCACCCAATGGTACGCCGGTCTGGAGCGTGAAGTGGAACTTTTGGCTGATAATTCTTTCGATATCTTCCTGCCCAATGTAACGGCTGTTGATAGCGGGAGGTACAAGTGTCTCCTGGCAGCACCTGTAGGAGAGCAGAACCAGGAGGGGCAGGTTCACCTCAGAGTGACAGGTGAGTGTGTTTTACTCTCATTGTGTGCTTGTTTTGGTATGTAGACCTACTGTATAATGTATGTAGGTGTTTTAAATTGGATCCAGAGAGTTCATCTTTTAAAACATTTCCAGTGATGCTCAAGGATTTGTGGATACTTGTTTTGCAGGTTGCCTTGAGTCCACAGACCAATCAGAAGAAAGGGATACCATTCTAGTTCTTTCCATTGTGGGGATTGTGGCGGCATTGCTGATATTCACCATCAGCTATGTGAGTTACAACACTGCCAGCTGTTCCTCTGAGTTATTTGTTTTTTAAACAGATGAAAGAAACTAACATTTTATGGTGATGGTTTCCATATATTTTATTTTCCTTATTTACTTAATAATCCTCATCTTTACCATAGGTCATCCTAAGGAATATGTTATTGCAAAGGAGTAAGAAGTATCCACAAGAACCACTTCTAGATGCACCCCTTGAGAAGAAAGATTTAATGTTGATTTACACTCTGGGGCCAAACTGGTCGAGACAGGGTTCCATAAAACATGTCTGTGTGTGAGAGCCTGTTCTGCTAGTTTGGGCTCATTGTATACTTGAACGTAAAGAGGAAATGCAGAGAAAGACTAGGGCACGTTTGAAGCTGTGCAAGGAGCCTAAGAGTTATGTCTACTTTCCAAGAGAAGAATTCATCTTTAGAGCAGATGGAGGCAGACAACCCTCTGGCCGGTCCTGTAGAACTAAGATGTTTACGCTTTTCAAAGAAATGAAGCAGAAACAGTAACCTACACCCTTTCACTCAGGCAGCCAAACAGCAGTACAGCCAGGCTAGAGCAGCAGTTCTCCAGCAACGAGTGCCTGTCTGCAGAATCCACGTGTCTGTGATGCGCAAAGAGCAGGGCCTTGTGAGGGGACTCCATGATCTAAGTCCCAAGATCTAACCCCAACAAGGAACTTCAGGAAAGGGAGAAGGAATAATTCATGATAAGGTGTCATTCTGCAGGGTCGCTCCATGGCAATGTTGGGGTTAATTCCATTTGCATTGCAGTCAATTGAAGTTGACATTGATGTTGAACTGGAAAATTACCAATGTGTACTACATGGCATTTCATGTCTAATTAAATTCCTGTATTGACTGGTAATGACATGGAATTGATCTGAGCACTGTTTTATGGGGCTCCCGTGTTGGAAGGATTTGGTGGGACACGCTGGACTCTGCACAGAGAGATGAAACCAACCAATACGGCATTCCATATGAGCCAAGCAAATCTCACACGAACTCTAATGTTCAGGCATTATTGATACGTTTTTGTTATTTTGTGAGGCCAAAACAGTATTTTATTAATCTTGTATGCAGAACCCAAAAATATTATTTTCCTCCAAGCATTATGAAAGTGGGCTTTGGTGAATATTTGTTTTTTGAACATGATCAGCAATTGTGTGTACACATTGAAAATAGTCGTAAATCATATTGTAACGTAATGTATCTGATGTACATGTGCTATGGTTCTTAGATAAATGTTCTTTAACTTTTTCTTAAGACGAGTCCTCACTTTTTTAGTCACCACAGTAGTGATGTTTCTCTTAGATAAGTTGATTGTTACTCAGAATAGTTCATGTTATTAAGATAAATGATTTCCCCTACCATTTTACAGAGGCTTACAAACTAGATACATAACTATTTTTCTGCATAGTATACTGTTTGAGGTGCTAAATGTCTGGCAAAAAAATCTCTACCTATTTCACACAACACATTCTGTAATATTTTATACTAGTTTTTTATTTATTTTATTTCACCTTTATTTAACCAGGTAGGCTAGTTGAGAACAAGTTCTCATTTGCAACTGCGACCTGGCCAAGATAAAGCAAAGCAGTTCGACACAACAACACAGAGTTACACATGGTACATATACTGTACCTTGATATTAGTAATTTCCATCACCTGTCAATGTTGTAATGTGCACATTTTAAAAGGGATGATAACAATTATCCTCAAGGGTTAACACAAAGTCTTTTTTTGGATAGCTGTTATTGTTAAATACATAAATATCACTAATCTTTTGAGTGACAACAATTCTGTGAAGTCTCTGTCATTGTGATCGACAATCACATTACCCCAAACACATTACAAAGTAATAACATCATACAGCATCAAATGGAAGCCAGGTTACATTCGAAACAAAAACCAGTGGTGGAAAAAGTACCCAATTGTCATACTTGAGTAAAAGTATATAGATACCATAATAAAAAATGATAAAATAATGTATATGTTGAAATATATTGATAAAATAATTCCACTCTGAAACCTTCTAAACTGTATGAAATTGATTAGAATCATAAAATTATAATCTGATGATATGTGTAGTTTTAGTCAGAATTAGGTTAAACAATGTATCTGTATAGTGGAAAAACACAGGCTGTCTGAGCAAGGCGTAGTTTAGGGTTTGAACTTGTATGTGTGTGCCGAAGAAGAAAAAAATTAGAACAGTTAAACTGTGTTTGGACCGACCTGGCTAGGCCTCTGAGGAACCTATGATAGCATAGGTAGTACTTCTCAAGGTTTCCCTAATCTCGGGGGAATGGAACTGTTGGCTGGGCAGTGATACACAGTGGTGAGAACTATAGAGGAGGATAAAACTCACCTACTGTTTGTGTGGAAGTATGTGCGTAGGATACCTACTGTTTGTGTGGAAGTATGTGCGTAGGATACCTACTGTTTGTGTGGAAGTATGTGCGTAGGATACCTACTGTTTGTGTGGAAGTATGTGCGTAGGATACCTACTGTTTGTGTGGAAGTATGTGCCCAATAATAAAATGGATGCCTTTGTATAATGGACTTTAGAACGTTCTCTGAATAAACTGTACTATCTTTTTGCCAAAGCTGAGTCTTTGACTAATTATTATTAAACCCATGGTTTTACAGATCTCAGGGATTGGCCAGAGCTATTGATTGTCAGTTATTATCATTTGGATTGAAAATTCTCCTGACAGAAAATTACTCAAGTAAAAGTGAAAGTCACCCAGTAAAATACTACTTTGGAAAAATTCTAAAAGTATTTGGTTTTAAATATACTTAAGTATCAAAAGTAAATGTAATTGCTAAAATATACTTATGTATCAAAAGTAGAAGTATAAATAATTTCAAATTCCTTATATTGAGCAAAGCAGACGGTACCATTTTCTTGTTTTTAAAATTCATGGATAGCCAGAGGCACACTCCAACACTCAGACATTATTTACAAAAGATGCATTTGTGTTTAGTGAGTTTGCCAGACCATAGGTACTAGGGATGACCACGTGTTCTCTTGATAAGTGCGTGAATTTCATAATTTTCCTGTCCTGCTAAGCATTCAAAATGTAACGAGTACTTTGATTTGTCAGGGGAAATGTATGGAGTAAAAAGCACAATACTTTCTTTAAAGTATTTTTACTCAAGGCCGACAACACAGGAAAAAATTGTGATTTTGCTTTCACCTGTCAATTTTCAGATTTTTTGATATTTTGCAACTGTATACTTTCACAACATGTACAAATATATACATACTTTATTTGTATCATTTTATCCCAAATCCGTCAACTACACCTACCATAAATGTCGTTCTTGATAGCATGTTTCATGAAGAACTTCAACCGCTATTTTTAAAACTCTCCATGTTGAATCATACAACGTTCAAAAGCTTATCGTTAGCTAGTCCATACATGGCTATATCATTTGTAGACGTAGTGCTTCGTGCTGAAAGATGAGTAATTTCCTGACATCCGATTGGTTACCGGCATTTAAAGGCCCTTTCTGGCAACCTGATTGGTTAAAACGTGCCCCACAGCACTTCCTTGTTTCAAAATATCTACCGCGAAGAATCCACGTGAATAGTGACAAAATGAGAAAATCTCGAAGAATATACCTACAGTATGTGAATACAAATAGGCGATATCAGTTAGCCAATCCGAGAAAAGTAGTGAATGTAAGAAAAAAATAGCCTGATCCGCCGATCGAGGCAGTGGCAGTACAGGAAAAGGAGGTAACAGGTGTGCTTGAAACATAAAAGGTATATTTTGTTTATTTTTAATTAATGTGTCAAATGATTATATTTATGGAAAGTACATTTGAATTCCATTAGCCTATCTGTATCGGCCATTTTCTCAAAATGACATGTTCCCAGTGCACCAATTCATTTTTCTCAGTCTTCAAAGGACGTACATTCACATTATTCCACACACAGGTTCTTAGGTCTTATAGTCAGACTTTGTTTTTTTTTAAATATCTTGTGTCGTTTTAATCTTGTGTCATTTTGTTTAAATATATGCAAAATATTCACCCGTCATACATGCAAAGTGTTTAAAGAATTCCATGAAATGACAATATTTTGATGAACTGATCCATAAGTCTGACCATTGAATGTCTTATCACAATAATAAAAAAAACACATTCTACCTTGAAGCAATGTGTTAAAAAAACGGATTCTCGTAATATGCAAATTAGTGCATATTTAAGGACGGTTTGCCTCATTTACATATTTTATTTTAAAATAATTAGAACTTGTAATACAATAATATATTGGATTTATGTATACTTTCTACTGGTAAAGTTTAAGTCTGATGAGACAAAATACTTTAAAAAATGCCTATTCACCTGTGGTGCCTGGCCTAAAGTACTTTACACCACTGATCTAAACATTGAAAATCCTTTACAAAATTCCATGTAGCTTAAAAAAATGTAATACTATAGAACAAAATATTTGTTTTTTTATTGCATCACCATATCACAAGACAGGTTTGACATGAGGAGTGCATGGATATGGGTCATATACAATAACAGCGAAATTTTTTCATGACACCCGTGTGATCATAGCACACAACACATTATTTCACAATAATAATAATAATCTTAACAGAATTAAATCATATCAAATGTTATTGGTCACATACACATGGTTAGCAGTTGTTAATACAAATGCATATAAATGCAAAGCAACAGACCTAAAAAAGAAATAAGAGCTTATTTGCAGCTCATGTAATACTAGTGTGTATCAAATTCAGTTTGTCAGTTAATATAAGAAGAATTAGAATAACAGATGTTTGGTAAGTGTCCATGAAATGTGATATCAACCAATAATAAAATGCTTTTAACATTTTTATCCTTGCTAATTTTCACACTGGTCCCACAGCACCTTTCTCATGCCACAATATCATTAGGATTTCAGACCAGTAATTCTCCAATTGCCAGCACATATCATCACTTCCAAGCCCAAGATGAACGATTAACCTTGAGCACTTTCTGTTACCGCATCTCTAAAATCGATAGGTATGAATACTTTAGGCACTGTCGACTTATTCCACATTTTGTTGTGACAGCCTGATTTTTTTCTCTCACCCATCTACACACAATACCCCACAGTGACAAATGTAAAACCTGTTTTTAGAATAAATAAATGAAATACAGATATATCTCATTTACATAAGTATATGTTAGCTTCACCTCTGGCAGCGATTTCAGGGTAAGTCTCTTAGGAGCTTTGCACGCCTGGATTGTACAATATTTGCACATTATTCTTTTTAAAATTCTTCAAGCTCTGTCAAGTTGGTTGTTGATCATGGCTAGACAGCCATTTTCAAGTCTTGCCATAGACACTGGTCCCACAGGTTGAGTACCTTACTCAATAGCATTTGGATTTCAATTGCTGGTTCATTTAATCACTTCCAAGCCCAAGGTGAACTGATGAACATTGAGTGCTTTTTGTTACTGCTTGGCATCGCTACCATCTACTGTAGCTAACTGTCATATGAACAGTTTTTTCACAAATATGTAAGAGAGAAATGGCAACGTACAGTGTAACAATTACTGTACTGTTGGCAAAAATACCTAGAAATACCATACCTTCCTCATTTTACACTTATACATCTGTCAGCAATAAATAGATTGGGAATACTTGTTACTACATTAATACTACAACACTAGCTGTATGTCCCAGCATTGTGATGCAGAGCAGTTTCAAATGTTAGCAGCAAGAACACATTTTCACAAAAAAAGATCTATCTTCTCCTTCCTGTCTTAGGTGAAAAGACTGCCAACGTCTCCTGCATCACTGGTAAACAAGTTTAGGGGGTTATTCGAGTATTGGAATTTAAAGAGAATGCAGGAAAGTGTACAACATTGAGTGCTTCACAGAACTACATCATTTTAATTTGTCTGCAATGAAACTAAAAACCTACATGGTCTAAAAGCTCATTTTCTTTCCCTTTTGAGAGGTAGAGCAGCAGTCCCGAAAGGATTACCTGTCAATAATCCTACTGGCTCAATTTTAAGATAATGCCTGATTCAGTATTCTTCATTGGCAGGATAGATGTCATCTAGGTCCTTTGGGGGGATTACAACACCATGGATGAAGCCTCCTCACCTTTATTTGGACGAGATCTGCAGTAACGGCTGATGATCACGCTGATCACAATAACCAGAGGTGACAGGACCGAGAATATCATTAATCCTGAAATATAAACAGAGCATAACATTTGTCAATAAATGAATGGGAAATGGAACTGGAGATGCTTCAAGAGAGGAAGTACACCCGCAAATAAGGTAACATTGCGATTTGAGCATAGTGTATGAAAAGCACTTAAGTTATTATTATTATTATGACAGTACAACGTTTTTCCAAACAGGCTTCTTGTATGGTATTTAAAAACATCTCATTTTAATATATCCATGTGAAGAACATCAAGAATTTATGAGATATTGGAGTGGAGCTGATTCATGATACACAATACAGTAGATGGTTGTAAAACTGATAGTCACATTGTTGCATTCCACTTATATTTATGTAACAGTTCCACATGTTTGTGCTATCAATCTATCCCCAAATGTAAAAAGCATGAGTCTCCAAACTTTCTGGAAAATAAAACAAGTCATGAGCTTCTCATTTTTTCTAGCTTTCAAAAATAGGCACATTCTTTTCCTCTACCCTGCAACTCTTCCCCAGGTCCTTAGTGTACAAGAGAAAGTAGTGCACTGTTTTTCTGTCAATATACATGGTAAAATAATGGTTAATAAACAACTCTAAGGGGGGCCCTACAAAATGTGTGATTTCTTCACCCTACCCCCTCCTGGTTTTAGATTTGTTTTGCTTTTTCACTCACAAAATTACAATTATTCATAGAGAAACAATACAATTGGATGTTCTGATTCCATGTCAATGATTACCTTACATCAGAAGATCATGATTTTTAAAGTCATGTAGAAAACAAACTTTTTGTTGTTGAGTGTAATTCCCCATTTTATTGCACATCTGGCTCTTTAATTGTGCATCTAGCAAGTGAGGAATGTGCCATCTAATGTGCTGGTCAATCAATAGTTCAGTACTGCTGCTGCTCATTTAATGGTAAAGTTGGCAAATAACACATTAGATACAAATGATATACAGTGCATTCACAAGGTATTCAGACCCCTTTAGTTTTTCCACATTTTGTTACAGCCTTATTCTAAAATTGATTTAATATTTTTTCCTCATCAATCTACACACAATACCCCATAATGACAAAGCAAAATCAGGTTTTTAGAAATGTTAACAAATGTATTAAAAATAAAAAACAGAAATATCACATTTACATGAGTATTCAGACCCTTTGCTCAGTCATTTGTTGAAGTACCTTTGGCAGCGATTACAGCATCAAGTCTTCTTGGGTATGACACTTCAAGCTTGGCACGTCTGTATTTGGGGAGTTTCTCCCATTCTTCTCTGCAGATTCTCTCAAGCTCTGTCAGGTTGGATGGGGCACGACGCTATTTTCAGGTCTCGCAAGAGATGTTCAAATCAGGACATTCAGAGACTTGTCTCGAAGTCACTCTTGCGTTGTCTTGGCTGTGTGCTTAGGGTTGTTATCTTGTTGGAAGGTGAACCTTTGCCCCAGTCTGAGGTCCTGAGCTCTCTGGAGCAGGTTTTCATCAAGGATCTCTGTACTTTTCTCCGTTCATCTCTCCCTCGATCCTGACTAGTCTCCCAGTCCTTGCTGCTGATGATGCAATCACCATGCTTCACCGTAGGGATGGTGCCAGGTTTCCTCCAGACGTGACGGTTGGCATTCAGGCCAAAGAGTTACATCTTGGTTTCATCAGACCAGAGAATCTTGATTCTCATGGTCTGAGAGTCTTTAGGTGTCTTTTGGCAAACTCCAAGGGGGCAGTCATATGCCTTCTACTAGACGGAAGCCACTCCTCAGCCACTCTACCATCAAAGGCCTGGTTGGTAGAGTGCTGCAGAGATGGTTGTCCTTCTGGAAGGCTCTCCAAACTTCTTCCATTTAAGAATGATGAAGGCCACTGTGTTCCTGGGGACCTTCAATTTGTAGAAACATCAAGGATTATCAATGGAAACGGGTCTCATAGGAAAGGGATACTTGCGTAAATAAGGTATCGGTTTATTTTTTTATTTTTAGCAAACATTTCCAAAAACCTGTTTTCGCTTTGTCATTATGAGGTATTGTATGTAGATTGATGAGGGGAAAATAATATTGAATACATTTTAGAATAAAAAATAAATAATACTTTACAGCCTTAAAAGTCAAGGCATCTGAATACTTTCCGAATGCACTGTACTTACTCATGGTATAGACTAGTCTGCCAGGTAAGCCTACTTTGCAGTTAATTTCATTGAGAAGGTTTTGGGGAAAGTATATCTGTATCACATCCACTGACTACACACGATAGACAAACTCGAGCACCAAATAGACAGACTGGGGCTAAGGTAATAGGCATATATTGTGTTAGGTTTGGCTTTTAAGACAATAGTGGATAACCAGGTGTTGGATAATGTCAATGTTGCATTTGTTAGATAGTAAGTAGCTGGGAGTTTGCAGTGTCTGATACTTGTGAGATTTGTTTATAACAGTTTGCCGTGGAACACGTGAAAATTGCATGTACTTTAAGAATTGTTTGGCGATCGACCTGTTGGGAGACCACTGGTGTAACGAATAAAATAAAACTCTATACTTAACCATAATGAGCATGTTGAACATTTGTAGAGGCAGTGCTGGCAGTTTTCAGAGGCAAAGCTTGGTTGCTGACACTTATCCCTATAAAAAGGAGAAAATAAATAATATGAGCAATATGATAAAATAATGGCTAATGGTATAAGGCACTGAAATCGAAGGAAACCTTACCAGAGAAGTGGAGACAACTTTCTTGCCCTAGACAACCCTCAGGCATTATTGCTTAAATATGCTAATGATTCTGAACTGTGGGAGGGTCTCCTCCTACAATTTGTCTTTATTTTAAACTCAAAAGAAGTGTGTCGTTCTCCCACCTGGTATTGTCCACTTCATATCCCACTGTGTTTTGTATATTCGGTTTTTGTGTTTGGAACAGAACTTGAGTCTGGTCTGGACCTTAGGATCTTAAATTTGAGCCAGTTTGCTACAGCAGGGAATTTGAACTATGTGGATTATAAATGTGGATTATAATTAAATTGACCTTTTCTGTAGGGGTTTATACATGTTTTGTTAGGGAAAATGAAGTTGACATTTTAAAAGTGGGAATTACAAGCTGTACATGCAAATCCTCTGCAAAGAAAAAAGTGATACAATTAAGATCCTACATCTGTATTGATTGTCTCGGTGTCGGATACATTTTTACTCAGTCTTGATTCTGTCTTGGACAATGAGGACTGCTAATCTGCCAAGACCAGCAGAGTGAAAAACTCAAATATCAGCTCCCATTCAGTCAGCCCATAAAACCGCTTCGCCAGGCCAAATATCTACACTCCTTACATGACACAATATATTTTTGCCTATTGCAACCTGGGCTTCCTACTTTACTCGTAAAGTAACTGTATTTTATTTTTATAGAAAAATATCCTAATTTTATCGTGCTCATCAGAATTTAGATGATTCGGTGTTGGGAAGAGTAGGGGATATTGTTTGAAAGTTGTACGCTCACTATTAATAAGGGTAGACCGTGGGAAGTTGTAACACATTTAGTCTTTTAATCTATTATAGACCCGTTTGGGTTTTTGATAATTTGTAGAGTGACTCTTGTGAGAACGAAATTACAAGATTGTTATAAAACTGTTATTGCATCAAATGGTTGTTTTATGCAACAGAATAGGGGTCTCTTAGAACTGTATTGTGTCTTGTTTTGGGGGCCAGACCCTGGTTACTACACAATGAGAACAGTCTTTACAGCAGATACTAATAATTTACACGAATCCTAACCTTGTGACCCATTCCACACATCTGTTGTTTGTCATGTAGACTAAGGGGGTGTATCTTTGCAATAAAAAGTTTGTATTCTTTGTCTCATGGCTCTCAACGAATCATCTAAGTGTGGTTCTTCGACCAGCAATCGTTATTGTAGAGCACATACATCATTCACTTGTGTCTGTGGTGTGACATGCTCTCCTTATTTTTAATGTATTTTTTTCTCCCCAATTTCGTGGTATCCAATTGGTAGTAGTTACAGTCTTGTCTCATCGCTACAACTCCCGTACGGACTCGGGAGAGGCGAAGGTCAAGAGCCATGTGTCCTCCGAAACACAACCCAACGTAGCCGCACTGCTTCTTGACACAATGCAAATCCAACCCGGAAGCCAGCCGCACCAAAGTGTTGGAGGAAACACCGTACACCTGGCGACCTGGTCAGTGTGCACTGCGCCCGGCCCATCACAGGAGACGCTAGTGCGCGATGAGACAAGGATATCCCTGCTGGCCAAACCCTCCCTAACCCGGACGACGCTGGGCCAATTGTGCATTGCCCCATGGGCCTCCCGGTCGCGGCCGAATGTGACAGAGCCTGGGCTCGAACCCAGAATACCACATAATTCATTATCTTAAAAAATATATATACATTACCATAATGTGCGATATGATTGTTTGCAGTGTTAGTGGTTGTCATAGAGACAGCTGGTCTGCTTATCGCTGATGGAGCAAAAAGAGTGACATGAGCAATATGATGACAACAATCCTTTATATGAACATCAATGGTATGTTGTGTTATACACCAATAACATCAGGAGCAACCACACCTGAGAAGTGCAGCCTGGTCTCTTCATATACCCCATCCTGTGAAAGAGAAAGGTGGAAATATTTAGAAATGTTTACTAGGTTGACATTTGGTAGGCAGTAACAGAGAAGAGGAAGGTGAATTGTATGAGTTGACCTACCTTGGTGGTGCAACCAATAATTAATGTGACATTGGGACATTCACGGAGGATGACTTTGCCAGAGATCACTTCTTCGCATGAAAAACTGCATTCACCTTTGCCATTTTCATAGTAGGCAATGGGCTGTAGTGAATAAATAATCTATCACATGTCATGTCTCAATTGACATGGCCCCTGCCATAACATGCGTCATTTAGCAGACGCTGTTATCTAGAGTGAATTACAGTAGTGAGTGCAGCAATTTTCGTACTGTCAATGGTGATATGTGAAAAAAAATGGCTCTAATAAAAGATATCTTTATCACATTGTATCTACTTGTCATGACTATATACTGTAGAAAATAGATTACCTTTTTGCCAGTGGTCCAGCTCTGATCACATTGGGGATCCACTGCTCCAAATGGTGCTTCAAGTGTGTTTGTACCCTCTTGACATGTGTAGGAAACCAGCTTCTCCCCTACTGAGGCTGCGCACACTGAGACTGAGAATACGGAGACTGAAAAGTGAATAAAGAAAAAGGACATGAGGGATGGGAATCCACCTCACCCCAAGAAAGGATCATGTCGACCTAAAGCCACTGTATTATGCAGCATACTAGGCAGTGTCAGCTTAACGGAGGTGGTCACTATAGTCTATTTGGATTTATTCTGGATCCACATTAGGGGCTGCCAAGGCAGCAGCTACTCTTCCTGGGGTCCAATCACAAATACATACAACACACTACTCTACCATAATACATCTACAATACAAAATCCATAATACAGCAAAATAACAATATTCTGATGTGTGTGTAGAGTGCCCGTGTTAGCATGTGTTTGTGAATGCTGTTTGTGTGCCTGTGTCTCTTCACAGCGCTGTTGCATAAAGTGTTGTTTTGTCGTTTTTTAAATTCTGATTTTACTGCTTGACTGAGTTATATGATGTGGAATAGAGGGAGTGACTTTACTGAGTAAAGTAGTTGTCATCATTGAATTTTTGCAAATCACAAACTGAAGGTTTGTCTAGATAGCAGGTTAGGATAACTAACGTGGCAGGTTAAGATAATTAACATAGCGGGTTAGGAGAATGGGGTTAAGGTTAGGAAAAGAGTTGGGGTTAGGCATAGTTAAAATGCTACAGTTGTCAACAACTCATACTGGCCAGCAGCATACCACCCTGCATACCACTGCTGGCTTGCTTCTGAAGCTAAGCTGGGTTGGTCTTGGTCAGTTCCTGGATGGGAGACCAGATGCTGCTGGAAGTGGTGTTGGAGGGCCAGTAGGAGGCACTCTTTCCTCTGGTCTAAAAAAATATCCCAATGCCCCAGGGCAGTGATTGGGGACACTGCCCTGTGTTGGGTGCTGTCTTTCGGATGGGACGTTAAATGGGTGTCCTGACTCTCTGAGGTCATTAAAGATCCCATGGCACTTATCGTAAGAGTAGGGGTGTTAACCCCGGTGTCCTGGCTAAATTCCCAATCTGGCACTCAAATCATCACGGCCACCTAATAATCCCCAGTTTACAATTGTGTCATTCATCCCCCTCCTCTCCCCTGTAACTATTCCCCAGGTTGTTGCTGCAAATGAGAACGTGTTCTCAGTCAACTTACCTGGTAAAATAACAGATAAATAAAATAAAAAGTAGCAACAACCATACAAACCATCAGTATCATTACACCTGGCAGGAACTTGTGGTGCGCACAAGACGTGTACATGGAGGGTTAGGGGGAAGGTGTTGTAGGAGATGATTGGTTGGTGGATTAAGCCAACTAAACCGATGCCTGTGTCAGGAGTTTATCACAATATTTCTGTATTGGCTAATGAAGGCCAAATTTGACGCGTTGGTCCACCAGACTCTTCGCGCATTTGGGCGGAAGTGTCTGAGAATGAGATTAGCTACATTACAATGCAAACGGCATGTCCTAAATTAGGTATGACTAGGCGGCTGTTGATATCCCCTTTTCAGCATGCGTGAACTATTTTCGGGATGTATTTTTTTATGAATTTGCCTACCAACGCGCGCGTGAGATGTAACCTAATCTGACACAGCCCAATTACTCGAACTACCAAAATCACACACTAAGAAACTGGGTGATGGTTCTGTGTGGAACCATAATGACAAATAACCCTTTGAGCCCTTCAATGGTTCTTTGCAGTTCACAAAAAGTGTTTTTGCTCTTTTAGTGATAACAGATATCTGTTAATAATGGCGAGACGCTCATGTTTCCACCCTAACAATGGGAGTCGTTGGGCATTGGGTTTATTTTGGACAGATTTTGGCGAGTGAAACCTCTCGCTTTGCCTCTTCCTCTCTGTAGGGGCGGCAGCTCATTTAAATATTTTGGGGTGTGGTTTGCTCAGATCTCTTTTTGTGCAACCGCCGGCTTGGTTGGGTTGTGTTTCGGGTGACGCATGGCTCTCGACCTTCGCCTCTCCCGAGTCCGTACGGGAGTTGCAGCGATGAGACAAGACTACTACCAATTAGATACCACGAAATTGGGAAGAAAATAAATAAATAAAAATATGGCCAGTGAAGGTGTCTTGTGACAGATGTAACGGATGTGAAATGGTTAGCTTTGTTAGCGGTGCGCGCTAAATAGCGTTTCAATCGGTGACGTCACTTGCTCTGAGACCTTGAAGTAGTAGTTCCCCCTTGCTCTGCAAGGGCCGCGGCTTTTGTGGAGCGATGGGTAAACGAGGCTTCGTGGGTGACTGTTGTTGATGTGTGCAGAGTTCGCGCCTGGGTATGGGCGAGGGAACGGTCTAAAGTTATACTGTTACACAGACACCTTGCATCAAATGAGAACTGTGGTCTAAATCAGTTCTCAAACCACTCCTCAGGATCCCTCAGCTGTTCCAGAGTTTGCACACCTGATTTAAATCAATTAACACAATAGAATTTATGGAAATGTAACAATATAATGGCTAACCAGAAAAAAACCTGTTTTGTTCGTCAAAAGGTTATTTCTACATTGAGAAAGTATCTATAAAAAAGGTCCACAGACTCTATTGACAAGTAAAGTAAATCATAATTTTAGGTGAGCCTGCACAGTTTGAGATCAGTCTCATTGTTTAAAATAAGTGACAACATACCTAGAATGCAGACGAGTTGAAAAAACATATTTGTAGAACTACAGCAATGAAGACGATCCAGAACAGAAGTCAATCAGTTTATACACCCATAACAGAACCCTCGACCTTCTAGCACGAGGTTCGGCGCGCTATCGACTGTTCCGCAAAAGCATGCTCAAGCGGCAGAGTCGATATCTGCCTTTATAAACCCAGGGTCGTTACAATAGGCTAAAATGGAAGTGACACTGGGGATTCCCGTAGAGTGACGAAAGCAAAGGACTAAAATAATGCTTGTGCTTCGTCACAGTGGGTGTGAACGGGCACTTCGGCTTCAGTAAGAAATTATGACGGGACAGCCAAGGTCAATGTGATCCCATATAATTACATATTCTGGTGTGATCGTCTCAGGTGTGTGTGTGCAGGGTGCAATTCTATCTACACCCACTGTGACGAAGCACATGCCTTGTTTTTAGTCATTTGCAGACGTGCAGAGTGCACGCGCACCTGGGACGATCACACCCAGAATGTCATCCTATGGGATCAAGTTCACACCTGTTTGCGCTGTTCTGTGAAGGGAGTAGTGCATAGTGTTGAACGAGATCCTCCGTTTCTTGGCAATTTCTTGCATGGAATAGTCTTCATTTCTCACAACAAGAATAGACTGACGTGTTTCAGAAGAAAGTTCTTTGTTTATGGCCATTTTGAGCCTATAATCAAACCCACAAATGCTAACGCTCCAAATACTCAACTAGTCTAAAGAAGGCCAGTTTAATTGCTTCTTTAATCAGGACAACAGTTTTCAGCTGTGCTAACATAATTGCAAAAGGGTTTTCTAATGATCAATTAGCCTTTTAAAATTATAAACTTATATTAGCTAACACAACGTGCCATTGGAACACAGGAGTGATGGTTGCTGATAATGGGCCTCTGTATGCCTATGTAGATATTCATTTTTATTTTTAATCAGCTGTTTACAGTTACAATAGTCACTTACAACATTAACAATGTATAAACTGTATTTCTGATCAATTTTGTGTTATTTTAATGGACAAAATGTTTTGCTTTTCTTTCAAAAACAAGGACGTTTCTAAGTGACCCCAAACTTTTGAACTGTAGTGTATATAATTATTAATATACGCCTACTGTATTATAGCTAGCATATTAATTAGCTAACTAACGTTAGCCTGCCTAGCTACAGTTGAAGTCAGAAGTTTACATACACCTTAACCAAATACCTTTAAACTTAGTTTTTCTCAATTCTGACATTTAATCCTCGTAAAAATTCCCTGTTATAGGTCAGTTAGGATCACCACTTTATTTTAAGAATGTGAAATGTCAATAACAGTATAGAGAATGATTTATTTAAGCTTTTATTTCTTTCATCACATTCCCACTGGGTCAGACGTTTACATACAATCAATTAGTATTTGGCAGCATTGCCTTTACATTTTTTTACTTAACTTCAAACGTTTTTGTGTAGCCTTGCACAAGCTTCCCACAATAAGTTGGGTGAATTTTGGCCCATTCCTCCTGACAGAGCTGGTGTAACTGAGTCAGGTGTGTAAGGCCTCCTTGTTCGCACACGCTTTTTCAGTTCTGCCTACACATTTTCTATAGGTTAGAGCTTTGTGATGGCCACTCCAATACCTTGACTTTGTTGTCCTTAAGCCATTTTGCCACAACTTTGGAAGTATGCTTGGGGTTATTGTCCATTTGGAAGACCCATTTGCGACCAAGCTTTAATTTCCTGACTGATGTCTTAAGATGTTGCTTCAATATATCCACATAATTGTCCTTCCTCATGATGAAGTGTATCAGTCCCTCCTGCAGCAAAGCACCCCCACAACATGATGCTTGCAAGCCTCCCCCTTTTTCCTACAAACATAACGATGGTCATTATGGCCAAACAGTTCTATTTTTGTTTCATCAGACCAGAGGACATTTCTCCAAAAAGTACCGTCTTTGTCCCCATGTGCAGTTGCAAACCGTAGTCTGGCTTTTTTATGGCGGTTTTTGAGCGGTAGCTTCTTCCTTGCTGAGCGGCCTTTCAGGTTATGTCGACATGGGATTTGTTTTACTGTGGATATAGATACTTTTGTACCTGTTTCCTCCAGCATCTTCACAGGGTCCTTTGCTGTTGTTCTGGGATTGATTTGCACTATAGATTGGACATAATCTTTTCTATACTTATTTTCCACCATAATTTGCAAATAAATTCATTAAAACTCCTACAATGTGATTTTCTGGATTTTGTTTTCTCATTTTGTCCGTCATAGTTGAAGTGTACCTATGATGAAAATTACAGGCCTCTCTCATCTTTTTAAGTGGGAGAACTTGCACAATTGGTGGCTGACTAAATACTTGTTTTGCCCCACTGTATATATAGTGTATCTCTGTTATCGCTAATAGCCTAGAAAAGATGATGGCCAATCTATAGGTAATCTGTCTTTCACTGCCTCATTGCCTGCATCCGTAATGGGTCAGCGGTCAAACGACCTCTACTCATCACTGTCAAACGCTCCCTGAAACACTTCAGCGAGCAGGCCTTTCTAATTGACCTGGCCGGGGTATCCTGGAAGGATATTGATCTCATCCCGTCAGTAGAGGATGCCTGGTTATCTTTTTTAAATGCCTTCCTCACTATCTTAAATAAGCATGCCCCATTCAAGAAATTTAGAACAAGGAACAGATATAGCCCTTGGTTCTCTCCAGACCTGACTGCCCTTAACCAACACAAAAACATCCTATGGCGCCTCCCGGGTGGCGCAATGGTTAAGGGCGCTGTACTGCAGCGCCAGCTGTGCCACCAGAGACTCTGGGTTCGCGCCCAGGCTCTGTCGTAACCGGCCACGACCGGGAGGTCCGTGGGGCGACGCACAATTGGCGTAGCGTCGTCCGGGTTAGGGAGGGGTTGGCCGGTAGGGATATCCTTGTCTCATCGAGCACCAGCGACTCCTGTGGCGGGCTGGGCGTAGTGCGCGCTAATCAAGGTTGCCAGGTGCACGGTGTTTCCTCCGACACATTGGTGCGGCTGGCTTCTGGGTTGGATGCGCACTGTGTTAAGAAGCAGTGCGGCTTGGTTGGGTTGTGTATCGGAGGATGCATGACTTTCAACCTTCGTCTCTCCCGAGCCCGTACGGGAGTTGTAGCGATGAGACAAGATAGTAGCTACTAAAAAAAGATTGGATACCACGAAATTGGGGAGAAAATGGGGTAAAATCCCATCCTATGGCGTTCTGCATTAGCATCAAACATATACACAGGCAGTTAGAAAAGCCAAGGCTAGCTTTTTCAAGAAGAAATTTGCTTCCTGCAACACAAACTCAAAAAAGTTCTGGGACACTGTAAAGTCCATGGAGAATAAGAACACTGTCACTACCGATAAATCCACTATAATTGAGAATTTCAATAAGCCTTTTTCTACGGCTGGCCATGCTTTCCACCTGGCTACCCCTACCCCGGTCAACAGCACTGCACCCCCCACAGCAACTCACCCAAGCCTTCCCCATTTCTCCTTCTCCCAAATCCAGTCAGCTGATGTTCTGAAAGAGCTGCAAAATCTGGACCCCTACAAATCAGCTGGGCTAGACAATCTGGACCTTTTCTTTCTAAAATTAGCTGCCAAAATTGTTGCAACCCCTATTACTAGCCTGTTCAACCTCTCTTTTGTGTCATCTGAGATTCCAAATATGGGAAAGCAGCTGCAGTCATCCCCCTCTTCAAAGGGGGGGACACCCTTGACCCAAACTGCTACAGACCTATATCTATCCTACCCTGCCTTTCTAAGGTCTTCGAAAGCCAAGTCAACAAACAGATTACAGACCATTTCGAATCCCACCATACCTTCTCCGCTATGCAATCTGGTTTCAGAGCTGGTCATGGGTGCACCTCAGCCACGCTCAAGGTCCTAAACTATATCTTAACCGCCATCAATAAGAAACAATACTGTGCAGCTGTATTCATTGACCTGACTCTGTCAATCACCACATCCTCATTGGCAGACTCGATAGCCTTGGTTTCTCAAATGATTGCCTCGCCTAGTTCACCAACGACTTCTCTGATAGAGTTCGGTGTGTCAAATCGGAGGGCCTGTTGTCCGGGCCTCTGGCAGTCTCTATGGGGGTGCCACAGGGTTAAATTCTTGGACCAACTCTCTTCTCTGTATGCATCAATGATGTCGCTCTTGCTGCTGGTGAGTCTCTGATCCACCTCTACGCAGACAATACCATTCTGGATACTTCTGGCCCTTCTTTGGACACTGTGTTAACAACCCTCCAGACGGGCTTCAATGCCATTCAACTCTCCTTCCGTGGCCTCCAATTGCTCTTAAATACAAGTAAAACTAAATGCATGCTCTTCAACCTATCGCTACCTGCCCGCCCGTCCAACATCACTACTCTGAACGGTTCTGACTTAGAATATGTGGACAACTACAAATACCTAGGTGTCTGGTTAGACTGTAAACTCTCCTTCCAGACTCACATCAAACATCTCCAATCCAAAGTTAAATCTAGAATTGGCTTCCTATTTCGCAACAAAGCATCCTTCACTCATGCTGCCAAACATACCCTTGTAAAACTGACCATCCTACCGATCCTCGACTTCGCCGATGTAATTTACAAAATAGCCTCCAATACCCAACTCAACAAATTGGATGCAGTCTATCACAGTGCCATCCGTTTTGTCACCAAAGCCCCATATACTACCCAACACTGTGACCTGTACGCTCTCGTTGGCTGGCCCTCGCTTCATACTCGTCGCCAAACCCACTGGCTTCAGGTCATCTACAAGACCCTGCTAGGAAAAGTCCCCCCTTATCTCAGCTCGCTGGTCACCATAGCAGCACCCACCTGTAGCACATCTATTATTTAGCCCAAACAACTTCCTCTCCCCCTACTGTATTGATTTATTTTGCTCCTTTGCACCCCATTATTTCTATCTCTACTTTGCACATTCTTCCACTGCAAATCTACCATTCCAGTGTTTTACTTGCTATATTGTATTTACTTCGCCACCATGGCCATTTTTTTGCCTTTACCTCCCTTATCTCACCTCAATTGCTCACATTGTATATAGACTTATTTTTCTACTGTATTATTGACTGTATGTTTGTTTTACTCCGTGTGTAACTCTGTGTTGTTGTATGTGTCGAACTGCTTTGCTTTTATCTTGGCCAGGTCGCAATTGTAAATGAGAACTTGTTCTCAACTTGCCTACCTGGTTAAATAAAGGTTAAATAAAAAAATATCTGTCTTTCCCGTTTTTTATCTCGCTGTATACAGATCTAAACTTTGTTAGCCAATCACAGACTGTGTTGTTACCAGTTCCCAACCAATAAGAGTTGTGTCCACAGCTTTCAGAGGAGTTCATAGTTGCTATCTGGTATCCTTGGGATGTCCCTTCAGTCGAATAGAGCAGTTCATAGACTTTCCCAGAGGGTCCGTGTTATTCGGAATCCTTGGGATGTTCCTACCTCTATTTTTTTTTTATTTTTTATTTTTAACTCGGCAAGTCAGTTAAGAACAAATTCTTCTTAACAATGATGGCCTAGGGACAGTGGGTTAACTGCCTTGTTCAGGTTGCAGAACGACAGATTTTTTTTTTTTACCTTGTCAGCTCAGGGATTCAATCTAGCAACCTTTTGGTTACTGGCACAATGCTCTAACCACTAGGCTACGAGGCAAGAATAAATGTAACATGGTTTAGTTTAATGTTAGTTTATGGTTTAGGGTAAGGACTTCCCAGGGAATCCAGATAGAGTGAGAGACGGGCACGGTATTTGAGAGCACAGCAGCGACACAGACATTAATTTATTTTCGAGTGTCTGCCCAAGATAGTTTCTTTAGAGATGATGAAAAGAATGACCAAGATGTCCTTGATCCAATTGAGGACTAAGTAGGCTATATTTAAGTTGTGATATCGTTAGGAAATATCTAGGCCTACTGTGTTTATAAGTCCAAGTACTTTTTTGTTGATAACGAGTTGATAACGCATTGTCGAAAGCACGTAGGCAATATTATTTACTGTGTCGATAGTGGAGTAGGCTAGTGTACATTTGACTTGTAAAAGACACAAACACATAATCTAATCAAAGTAATCAAACTAACTTATTGCACCTATTGAAATGTAATGTGTTTTTAGTGTGTATTCTATTGCATTAAAAATATCACTGTTACCTATTAGATCAAATTCAGTGTGCGCACGTCTGATTGGACTTGATCCATGTTCAGATGAGGCCATTTCATGTATTTATTGCTTTGTATGAGAAGGCAGTTTGGTAGAAGAAGGTGGACAGTTTGAGGATGCTACAGTCACTACAGGAGGAGGTTCTTGGGACACTGCTATTTAAGTCTGAGCAGAGGTTGACGAAAACGTTCAAAGGTGGTGGTGTTTATGTCGTTTTATTTTGAATACCAGGCAGATGTTGGAGTAGACATGAAATGGTGTAAACTGAACAGGTTGAACTCGTTGAAAAAGCGGTTCCAAAGGGTTATACGGCAGTTACCATGGGAGCACCCTTTAAAGAACCCTTTTTGGATCGAGTAACAACCCTTTTGGGTTCCATGTAGAACCATCTGTAGGATGGAACACAACATTGTTCTACCTAGGCACCAAAGGGTTCTACCTGGAAAAAAAAGGGTTCTCCTATGGGGACAGCGGAATAATCATTTTAGGATCTAGATAGCACCTTTATTGCCGTGGTTTTCTGTAAAAAAAAAAAAATCCACAGGCCCTGTGCATCTCTGGAGGATCTAGCAAGATAGTGAATCATTGTATCACTGACTCAGTATGACTATAATGAACATTTCTAACTTACACCGTTATGCAATTATTAAGAGACTTGATACAAATAACTAATCCTGGCAACCAATGTTCTAATATTAATTAATTGAGGCAAGCAGATCAGAGATGTCAAGGTGGTACCCAAGAGTATGCTACGGTATGTGTAAATAACAACTACCAATAGACCTTCTAAATTATAAGCATTTGGTCAATCAAATAATTACTCTGTAAAACGAGGAATGCAGTTACTCTATTTAACTAATAGGATGAAAGAATTGACACTCAGACAATTACAGTGTACATGAAATACATTATACATTACAGAATTACAGAGTATATGACTATCACCAATAGGCTAAAACAACGTGGTAACACGTCTTCAGTTCAGAATAGTCTCTAAGAGAAAACACAATGTTTTTTTCTGATACACACGAGCTTGGTAGCAAGTTCTCAAAGTATGAACAAATTCACTGTCCTTTTAACCAAATTCAATCAGAAACTCACGCACAACTCGAATTAACATTTCTTTGCACTATGCTAGTTTTAACGAAAGACAGGAAATCACAGCCAGATTCGAATCTAATAAACTCAATGTAAATGATAGGAGCGCATTGTGTCACTCCCTCGTTGAACTATCGGCTGCCCGACGAACAAAATAACACTCCGTGTAACAATATATCCATAGCACTTACAGTACAATAAAATATATACAAATTCGTGACTCTTTGTGAACTCTTGAGAAATTCAAACATGACAATTTAATTTACACAGTAACATTAATTTCGTTGATCTGTCTTCGCACCTCCCCTGGCGTCCAGTGACCCAAGGACTTCCATGAGAAGGCCTCTTCTTAGAGATCGCCACAGATAAGGTATGTTTGAACCTTGTGATAGCCCACAGGTGGTCTGCCATCCAGACAATGTAATAAATCATGATTGAGTCATCATGCTGGGCTTTGCACGCCAGCCAGTCACCAGTCGCGAGTATATCATCTTCTCTCAATCTTCCACTATACAGTCATCATTCATGGAAAACAAATGAAAAATTAAAGGGCCTATGCGGAGCATCGAAACGTTTTTGTTGTTGTTTTTACCCATGCCTGTTTATTCATAAAACAGCAGAAGATAGTAAATATAATTCATCACAGTGATTAACCTATGCGAAATAATAGGAAAACATTTCAAGCTTATTAATAGTATTACATTTAGAAGAATTGTGTACACATAAGGCGCGGGGAAGTCAAAGAAAGGAAAACACAACAAGATTCTAATCTAATCAGCTATATTTAAATGATAGGAGCGCACCCTTGTGTCGCTCACTATGAACAGTGCAAAAAAATATATCAACATTCATAGCTCTTTACGAACTCTTTAACAATCCAAACATGACAATATAATTCACACAGTAACATTAATTTAGTTGATTCACATTTTCATATCGTCAGTGACCCCAGGACTTCCATGGGAACGCCAGCCAGTCAGGAGTATCACCCTTCTCATCCTTCCACTACAGTCGTCATTTATGGAAAACAAATGAAAAATCAAAGAGCCTGTCATGCCAAATAGTGTCCCCCTGCAAAAAAACGGTTATTAGGTTTACAGGACTGCCGAAACATTATGAAGAATACTGTTTGAAGATGCTTTTCGTTCTCATGCCCCAGAGCTTGTGAGATGGGCATTGGCAGTTGAATCTGAATAAAGGAATATGTTGGGTTTTGTTTTTGTTTATTTGTATTTTGTTAATTATTTGGGCTGATATACAACCAGGGCAGTGGGTGGCGGCATGCACTTGTGACATTTGTTTGCAGTCTGCGATAGTATCAAAGAAGACCCGTATGTAGTCTAGCAAATTTTAGAAGAAGAGGAGTGTTTATTTTTCTTTACCATATATGTCTTTATATAACAAAGTATTGTGAAATAGGAATAAATAATTTAAGCTTTTTTACATTGCTAGTGAGAGTGAAAGAGAGAGGTGGGGGGAGAGAGAGGCAGAGAAAGTAAGTTGTGCGTGCAAAATTACATAGACTTTTGTATTTCAACAACTTTTGTCTTCAAACTTGTTAGGCAATCACATGTACCTACGGGGGAAGGATGGCCAGCCACACAGGAGGGTACTTTTCACTGAGGAGACGGAGACCATGCTGACCGAGATGCATGTTGGCCATTCGGAGTCAAGCGCATGATTGCCAAAATCTACAGACACTTCTTTTGGCATGGGATTGTCAAGGAAGTGGACAGCTGGGCAAGTGAAACAACAGTTTGTTTATCGATCACATTCTATTATATCTGAAATAATTTTGATTTCAATGAATGTCATATCAGAGAGAACACAATGTTTAAATTTGTCACCTTGTGCATAAAGATGAGTACCTGTCTAGCCTGATGGCGACCGATTATTTTACCAATTGGGTGGAGGCAATAACCATTAAGCTCTGCAAATGAAGAGAACGTGCTTAACTCTAAATTCCCTTCTGTAATTCTTGGAACCAAAAATGTATTTTATTTTGTATGATACCAGACTGGCGAGGCCACCTCCAAGGCGATGATGGACATCTTCAAACACCCATGGTTCTCCTGAGGTCATCTTGAGTAACCGAGGTCGTAAACTCTGGAACAAGGTAGAGTTGTTATAGGTTATTTTCTGTCAGCAATGGTTTGTGTTAGTTTATTTTTACAATTAGTTTTTGTTTTTCCATGGTACATAATCAGACATTTCAATATCTTAAATTATATCGTAATTATCTTTGCACACAACAGCATCTTCCAGGCCTCCAGAGTACTCACCCTATCACCTACTGTAAGGATGGGAGTTGCAGCTGTTTACTGAGGTATACAATGCAATTGTATATAAAATGATTGCCTATACTGTAGTCTAAAACATGTGTGATTGACTTTGTGTTTTTCTATTGCTATTTTTGTACAACGTACTTTGTGGTCACTGATACTCCACCAGATGTGGTGGAAGTTGTCGAACCAGATCAGAACACCTTCAAGGACCACCTTCAGGCACGGACTGAGAAGGATGTGTTTTTTTTTACCAGGTCAACATTATTGTCCGCTGTTAATTTATTTTCAGGCCTTCCAAGAGATACATAAGAGATGCAGTTGTAATAATATGAAATATAATTGCATTTATTTAAATTATCAATCAAGGTGAGACTGAACATGGACAAGGCGCAGGAGAAACAGAAGGAGGGCCACCGGAGGAGAATCATGGGAACCAAGTGATTCGACATCCGGGAGAATGACTTGGCTTGGAAAAAAGATGAAAGGAAGGCGAGAACTGGGAAACCTTGCTTCTCTTTCGCTCCTAGCTGGGGTCACCATCCGTTAAGGTGATTATAAAAATCTCAGATGATAACTATTTGCATTTGCCGCTTCGTGGTGGGCGGCATCACCATTCTGTCAGCAGTACCAACACTGGCACAGGGGTTTCTCCAAATAGTCAATCTCAAGGTTAACCACTGGGTCACGTTAAGTAACCACCACTTCCAGGTAGGTACTGTTAAGGTGTATGACTCCAGTGGTCATGACCCCACGCTGGAGTTTCTCTCACAACTCATCTCTCGATCTTTTCCAGGGACCATCCCTTATAACCCCACTGCCATCAAATATTAGATAGGTATCCTTTCTTTTCTGTCTGCCATTAACATTATTGCATGTCTAATCAAACATTTTAATTAATTTTTACATACCTGATAATCATTTAACCTGTGTGTTTGCTTATGTACCCTGATCCATTTACTCTGCTCCTGTTCTCCACTCAGACATGGATCCACCTGATGTCCTCCATTACCAACCACCCTCCAACTTTTCATTACATAATCTACAGCTACTGTTAATGTCATGTTGTCATTATCTGCTAAGAAAGAGCAAAAACACTATCATACTGGGAACATAATGTGAGATACACAGATTAGCTAAAAACACTAGCACTGCAAACACTCAGAACAAAGAGGGCAGCAGCGCCTGGAATTTGCAGTTTCCCTATTCGAGTCCACCTTCCAAAACTAACTACCTGTTGAAAAACAAGTGACAGGCAGAACCTCCCATCCACACAATATCCACCTCCTCTCTATTCCACACACCATAATTCTGTATTTCAGTCTGATTGCCATGTGAGTGTACAACAAATCTGAAAGTAAATTGACACGTGGCAAAAAAATATAAATGTTATCTAAAATATTGCTAGATTGGTTTTCACAGCTATTTCATAAGGTGTTCTTTATTGTAATGTATCCCTTGATGGTATTTCTTAGTTCAACATTATTAAATGTATCGTAAGACATATAATAGATATATATTCAACCACAAGGGTGTACTAAAGAGCTATGATTTTTTTAAATCATAATTGAGGACAAAAAAAAATTCAGTATAGATAAGGGAATGCCTGTTTAAAATGAAAACATGCCAGCCAGACAAGCCAGTGTATGAATCAAATGTATATGAATGTAGTGGAAATTAGCTCACTTTGTGATCTGTAAGGTAAGTAACATTAATGTGTGTGTGTGTGTGTGTGTGGGGGGGGGGGGGGGGTGCATTGCGCTGTTTATGACTTCAAGCCTATCAACTCCTGAGATGAGGCTGGTGTAACCGAAGTGAAAGCGTGCGCTAATAGCGTTTCAAACGTCACTCGCTCTGAGCCTTCTAGTAGTTGTTCCCCTTGCTCTGCATGGGTAACGCTGCTTTGATGGTGGCTGTTGTCGTTGTGTTGCTGGTTCGAGCAAGGAGAGGGACGAATGCCATACTGTTACACTGGCAATACTAAAGTGCCTATAAGAACATCCAATAGTCAAAGGTTAATGAAATACAAATGGTATAGAGGGAAATAGTCCTATAATTCCTTTAATAACTACAACCTAAAACTTCTGACCTGGGAATATTGAAGACTCATGTTAAAAGGAACCACCAGCTTTCATATGTTCTCATGTTCTGAGCAAGGAACTGAAACGTTAGCTTTCTTACATAGCACATATTGCACTTTTATTTTCTTCTCCAACACTTTGTTTTTGCATTATTTAAACCAAATTGAACATGTTTCATTATTTACTTGAGGCTACATTGATTTAATTTATGTATTATATTAAGTTAAAATAAGTGTTCATTCAGTATTGTTGTAATTGTCATTGTTACAAATAAAACATTTAAAAAATAGTCTGATTATTCGGTATCTGCTTTTTTGGTCCTCCAATAATCGGTATCGGTATCGGTGTTGAAAAATCCTAATCGGTCGACCTCTAGTTTGTTCTTGTATGACCAGAAGACCTATTTTGTTTACAACCTTACAAAGAAGACTGAAAGCAGTATTTATTTTTTATGTACCCAGTAACTAAGATACTGTTTTAAAGGGCATACAGGTCTGCTCTGACTTTACATGGGTATTGTTCTATTTAGTTATTAATACTTATTTCCAAGTGAAAAAGGTCTTAGGAACATTTTTAAACCAGTTTTTTATTCAATTTTTTTATGATCAGTTTTAATATGCACTTAAAATAGTAGGTACCCTTTTATTTAAATTATTATTTTGTATTTTATTTCTGAGAATAGTTCCTGATTACACAAAAGAGGGTTTTTAGTCTCTCTTACTACAAGAACCCTTGGTTTGGTCTTGAACATAATTTTCAGTTGAGTTGAATTTTAAAGCCAGAAAACGTCTAGCTCAAAGGTTATGGAATAAGTTATTTTCACTTAAAATGGACTTAAATGGTGCAGATCTCGGATCCTTATCGTTTATGTTCACTGCTCCTACGTCTTTGACTCATCCTACTACAGTTTATACTTTTATATAATCTTTGTTTTGTCTATAGTTTCTCTTAATGCAAGGGGGTTACGAAAACAATGCGAAGCGCAAGGCCTTATTTATATTTGCTAAAGAATTTCGAACAGATTTTTTCTTTTTTCAAGTCACTCAATTTCAGCTGATGCCAACTTCCTATTTCTTTAGCCTTGAGAAATTTCACTCTAAAAATAACACTATCCATAAGTTAAACACTACGTACTGTCAGGAATGCACAGATATGTTTTTTTTAACTCACTGAATAATGAGTTAATCAGTGATATGGAATCTAAACAGTTGAAGAGATTATAGTCTATCAAACATCTAAAGAACAATAAATCACCAGGTGTCAGAATTTTACTTATTATTTTCTAAGCAAGTGGTTAGAGCGTTAGACTAGTAACCAAAAGGTTGCAAGTTCAAATCCTCGAGCTGACAAGGTACGAATCTGTTGTTCTGCCCCTGAACAGGCAATTAACCCAAAGTTTCTAGGCCTTTGTTGAAAATAAGAACTTGTTCTTAACTGACTACTTAAATAAAGGTAAAATAATAATTTTAGGAGGAAGAACATTGTTTTCCCTCCTACAATTATTATTTTCCCTTTAATTAAGAACAAGTTCTTATTTTCAACAAAGGCCTAGAAACAGATTCGTAACTTGTCAGCTCAAGGATTTGAACTTGCAACCTTTTGGTTATTAGTCTAATGCTCTAAGCACTAGCCTACCCTGCCACCCCAAATTGTGAGTCAGGGGTTAATGAGACAGGGGTTAATAACACTGATATCTACACCTAAAAAAGAAGTGCTGCTCATCGATAACTGGTACCAATTTGTCTTCTTAATAATGACTATAAGATATTAGCCTTACTACTTGCAAAAATAATTAAAGAAGTCCTAGATGCAATCATTGAGGAAACACAGTCTGGCTTCATGAGGAACAGACATATTTCTAACAATGTCAGGCTAGTATTAGCTTCATATTATTTTTCAGATTTTTATAAAGCATTTGACACAGTAGAGCATCAGTTCCTCTTCCACTCCCATGAGAGACTTGGCTTTGGGGATGTTTTTTGTAAGGCTATTAAGACTCTCTATGCAAATGGTAACAGGTCTATACAATTGAAATATGGCACCTCACCTAAATTTGAGTTAAAGAGAGGAATTAGGCAAGGTTGTCCTATCTCTCCATATCTGTTTTTATTAATCACCCAACTTCTTGCAAATTCTTTAAATAATAGTCCTGTATAAGGTATTTCCATAGCTGGTAAAGAAATTATTATATGCCAGATGGCTGACGATACTACACTTTTTCTGAAATACTTTTCCTTTTCCAAAGCATCTGGTCTATATCTTCACATTAATAAATATGAACTCATGGCTGTCAAAGATTGTGTGACACCTTCATATTATGGTATTCCAGTAAAATAAGATCTTACAGTGGGGAAAAAAAGTATTTAGTCAGTCACTAATTGTGCAAGTTCTCCCACATAAAAAGATGAGAAATGCCTGTAATTTATAACATAACATTAGCTAAAATAGCCAGAATTCATAACATATCATACATACATTTGGCAAATTTGTAACATATAATAAGAATAGTAATTTAACATACAAAATGGGTGACTGACATCCACAAATTAATATATACCATACAAAACGTAACATCATACTTAATGTGGGGCGGCAGGTAGCCTAGTGCTGAGAGCGTTGGCTTTGTAACCGAAAGGTTGCAAGATTGAATCCCTGAGCTGACAAGGTAAAAATATGTTGTTCTGCCCCTGAACAAGGCAGTTGACCTACTGTTCCCAGGCCATCATTGAAAATAAGAATTTGTTCTTACCTGGCCTAGTTACATAAAGGTAAGATTTAACAAAAATGTAGTGTCTTGGATTTATGTACAAAATTAAATGCTTTAAGACCAGCTGTTAGAGGCATAAAGTAACCTCACACCCTTTTTTCCCAGCTCAATGAGGAGCCCTCTAATAAGGTGTCTGGCCTAGTGATGAAGAGGCTATCACCTAACAGCACCACCCAATGGTACGCAGGCCTGGAGCGTAAAGTGGAACTTTTGGCTGATCATTCTTTTGATATCTTCCTGCCCAATGTAACGGCTGTTGATAGCAGGAGGTACAAGTGTCTCCTGGCAGCACCTGTAGGAGAGCAGAACCAGGAGGGGCAGGTTCACCTCAGAGTGACAGGTGAGTGTGTTCTATTCTCATTGTGTGCTTGTTTTGGTATGTAAACAAACTGTATACTGCATGTGGATGTTTTAAATTGGACCCCCAGAGAGTTCCTCTGTGCTGATATATACTCTTTTAAAGTTTCCAGTGGTGCTCAAGGATTTGTGTATTATTTTTTCATTTGCAGGTTGCCTTTACAATAAGTCCACAGACCAATCAGAAAGCAATACCATCCTAGTTCTTTCCATTGTGGGCCGTCGACATGAGATATACAACTGGTCCCTGGTGGTCTAGTGGTTAGGATTCGGCGCTCTCACCGCCGCGGCCCGGGTTCGATTCCTGGTCAGGGAACATACTATTTTTCTTTGCTCTGAACAGATATTTCTGTACTAACAGTTTTCACCAATGTTCTCTTCATAATACTATGATAATGTTATATCAGTGTAGGCTGCTGAGGGGAGGTTGGCTCAAAGCCGAAAAAACAGATTGCATACCAGAGAGAATACTATAGACATCAAGAGAGCCAGTCAATTGATTATTGACAAGTTTTCCAACACTTTTGATGAACGAGGAAAAATAGAAATAGGCCTATAACAGTTAGGATCAGCTTGATATCCCCCTTTGGCGATATACCACAATCCCCCGAGGTGCCTTATTGCTATTTTTATTTATTTATTATTTAACTAGGCAAATCAGTTAAGAACAAATTCGTATTTTCATTGAAGGCCTACACCTGCCAAACCCGGATGACGCAGGGCCAATTGTGCGCTGCCCTCTGGGCCTATCAATCACTGCCGGTTGTGATACAGCCTAGAAAAAATGGTTACCAACGAAATTTGAGTTTTGCTAAAACATAATATCAGTCAGTGTCTGATATATTTGTAATTTTATGTTGGCTATTACCGGTTTCAGTCTTCAATAGTATCAGCAGTTGTCGTGGCCGAGTGGTTAAGGCGATGGACTAGAAATCCATTGGGATCTTCCCGCGCAGGTTCGAATCCTGCCGACAACGTGATATTTTTCTCCTGTGATTGGTAATGCCCAGGCGTTTACATTGTATCATAGATAGCCAGTATCTGTTATGGTATTACTACACATAAATCACTAGCTCCACGGTATCAATCTTTACCTACTTGAAATTAGGTTACGCCTGTCAATCAAGCACTCCTGTTCATGACAACAGTCAACAACTAATTAGTTGCAAACGCCTGCCTTCCTAAAATGCATTGTTATTTCATCAAGCATGTTAGCTAAATCACGTAGTTAGCTATGTAACGTTAGCTTGCTAAAACTGTTCCTCGCTTCACACCATCAGCACCACTGACGATACACCCAGAAAAACGGACAGCGAAGATATAGATGCCCTTCTTGAGGACATACTTGACGATGATTTCGATTCCCTTGCGCTAAACGTGAGTAAATAACCTTAGCTACATCGCCTTGCAATGTTGAATGCAGGTTTTTGTTGTTGTTTCTAACAGCCTCTACTGTCCAGTAGTAGTAGCTAGCTAAAGTTAGCTGTCTGGATATCACACGGATGTATTAGCTAGCTATAATGAGATAAATATGAGGCTGTTTGATTGTTTTTAGCCTGTTTCCAATTGAAAGGTTGCTATCATTTTTGTCCTTCTGACTCCAATGCATTAGCTAACGTTACATTGCAAAAGGGCCGGCTAGCAACTTACCTTGGCTTACTGCATGCGTAACAGGCAGTCTCCTTGTGGAGTGCAACAAGAGGCAGGTCGTTATTGCGTTGGACTAGTTAACTGTAAGGTTGCAAGATTGGATCCCCGAGCTGACAAGGTGAAAATCTGTCGTTCTGCAACTTGGTCCTGGACTTCCTGACGGGCCGCCCCCAGGTGGTGAGGGTAGGAAACAACATCTCCACCCCACTGATCCTCAACACTGGGGCCCCACAAGGGTGCTTTCTCTGCCCTCTCCTGTACTCCCTGTTCATTAACATTGCTAACCATGTGTATGTGACAAATTCGACACTCTCATTGATCTCTATACCAACACTCTTTGCTTGGTGGGCAAGACAACGAAAAACCGCCACCTGCTGGAGTGAAACAGATTTCCCAGCCGATTTGGCCCTTTCTCTTCCTCAACAGATAGCCCAGTATACTTTCACTTTGACGGCTACTTTTACTTTTATATTCTAGTAGGATAAATCTACGCCTTGAATTAGACAACGAAATATAGAAAACGCGTTGGTGCTGAACAAAAAATGCGTACCCTAGTCTTTCTCTTTGCACTAGGTAAGTTCAAATGTCATTTTAGGGCTAACAAGGCTTTATGTCCTCCCTTACAAAAAAAGATTGCAGTTTTGAAACTGCAGTAACTTCAGTCGACTGTGGTATTTTGGAAGCAGTAATTGCAAAATTGCAGTTATACTGCACTCTAACTGCAGCTACATTGCAAATTTACTGCAGTAAAAAAAAAAAGTTATTTTGGATGCAGTATTTGCAGCATACTACACTGCACTCTGACAGCCATCTTTTTTTCGTAAGGGCTGCCCATCAAGGTTCGTTTTTACATTTGCCTTCCATTTTTCCAGTTTGCGTACACAGCAGGATTATGAAGGATGCTGAAAATACAAGGTCAATATGCGGCAAGGATTCGGTTCTGAGATGTCAAGAAAATTCTTTACCTGGGGTCAAGTAGCGGTCAGTGAGGTGGTACAAGGTAAACTACTTTGCGTTGCTCTTTTCCAGGGCAGTAGTGTGGCTTGCTAATGCTGACTAAAGCCCTGGATCAGAGTCCTCAGGGCTGGTATAGTGCCGAAAATCTCCCCGTCAGAATTCTCCCCCCACCTTCGCGTTCTTCATTGCTGCGACTTGCTTGCTTTTCTGCTCTTCACCCCGTTGTCAGTTTAGCCTACATTTCACCCGTACCTAAATCCGCTACTGATTGGTATTGGTCTTTTAATAAATCTCTTTGCCAAAATTCGTCATCTCTCCCATGTCTTATTCGACTAGTACTTTTTAAAGCGTAAGGATAATAATTCAGCCATAGTTGTTCTGAAATGTTTATTGCTTGCCAACATTTTACTCCTTCTATGTTTAATATAACGCATATACATTAATTATTCATTTTGGTTGCCTGAAGTTTGTTCTGTAGAAAGTATTTGACTCTGATGTGTGCCACAGAAAGTATTTGACTCTAGTCACAAAATTAAGGAAATTAGAAGGGGGAGAATTCTGACTGGGGGGAGATTTTCAGCACAACATTTGTTCGCTCATAATAGGCAGGATTAGGCGGATTGATGAGGGCGACATTTTCAGAGCTAAACTGACCGAGACGCACCTCCAACAACACATAAAACCTCACATAATTATGAGACACCACATTAAAATAGAGACACCAAAACATCTTTCACATGTTCAGGCTATCCTAACTTCCAGAACCAGGAGGGGCAGGTTCACCTCAGAGTGACAGGTGAGTGTGTTCTATTCTCATTGTGTGCTTGTTTTGGTATGTAAACAAACTGTATACTGCATGTGGATGTTTTAAATTGGACCCCCAGAGAGTTCCTCTGTGCTGATATATACTCTTTTAAAGTTTCCAGTGGTGCTCAAGGATTTGTGTATTATTTTTTCATTTGCAGGTTGCCCTTACAATAAGTTCACAGACCAATCAGAAAGCAATTACAATCCTAGTTCTTTCCATTGTGGGGCTTGTGGCAGCATTGCTAAGCTTTGTTTCTTTTAAGTTCGAAGCGTTGACATGAGCTATACAACTGGTCCCTGGTGGTCTAGTGGTTAGGATTCGGCGCTCTCACCGCCGCGGCCCGGGTTCGATTCCCGGTCAGGGAACATACTGTTTTTCTTTGCTCTGAACAGATATTTCTGTACTAACAGTTTGCACCAATGTTCTCTTTATAATGCTATGATAATTTTATATCAGTGTAGGCTGCTGAGGGGAGGATATAATAATAATAATATATATATATATATAATCATAATAATGTCTGGAATGGAATCAAACTATGTGTTTGATGCATTTGATACCATTCCACTGATTCCGCTTCCAGCCATTACCACAAGCTCCTCCTCCCAAATTTATTTTATTTTACCTTTATTTAACTAGGCAAGTCAGTTAAGAAAAATTCTTATTTTCAGTGACAGCCTAGGAACAGTGGGTTAACTGCCAGTTCAGAGGCAGAACGACAGATTTGTACCTTGTCAGCTCGGGGATTTGAACTGGCAAACTTCCAGTTACAAGTCCAACGATTTAACCACTAGGAGGTGCCACCAATCTCCTTTTGTTTTCTGTTTAAACAATAAGTAAGGATTGAGCCTTGGGGTACTCCCTTGGTGACAGGCAGTGGCTGAGACAGCAGATTTTCTGACTTTTTACACTGCACTCTTTGAGAGAGGTAGTTAGCAAACCAGGCCAAAGACCCCTCAGACACCAATAATCCTTAGCCGCCCACAATAATGGAATGGTCTACCGTATCAAAAGCTTTGGCCAAGTCAATAAAAATAGCAGCACAACATTGCTTAGAATCAAGGGCAATGGTGACATCACTGAGGACCTTTTAGGTTGCAGTGACACATCCATAACCTGAGCCGAAAAAACCAGATTGCATACCAGAGAGAATAGACATCAAGAAAGCCAGTCAATTGATTATTGACAAGTTTTCCAACACTTTTGATAAACGGTTGTGATACAGCCTGGGAAAAAATGGTTACCAACGTCATTTGAGTTTTGCTAAAACATAATATCAGTCAGTTTCTGATATATTTGTAATTTTATGTTGGCTATTACCGTTTTTTGTCTTCAAAAGAATCAGCAGTTGTCGTGGCCGAGTGGTTAAGGCGATGGACTAGAAATCCATTGGGATCTTCCCGCGCAGGTTCGAATCCTGCCGACAACGTGATATTTTTCTCCTGTGATTGGTAATGCCCAGGCGTTTACATTGTATCATAGATAGCCAGTATCTGTTATTGTATCACTACACATAAATCGCTAGCTACACGGTATCAATCTTTACTTACTTGAAATTAGGTTACGCCTGTCAATCAAGCACTCCTTTTCATGACAACAGTCAATAAGCAGCAGTACCCTGAAGCTATGGCGGACGATTTGGACGAATTGCTAGATGAGGTTGAAACCAAGTTCTGTCGCAATGTTTCATTGACGCCACAACTTCAAGCTCCCTCAGATTTATCGACGGCTGGGAAATGTTTAACGCAAACTGGGAAAGAAAGAAAACACTGGTGCGTAGTAAAATGCAAGTGTTAACGATAGCTAACGTTAGTACGGGGGAATGGAAGCAAGGTTAGCAAATCAAGTTGTTGACCATGACTGACACAGTGGAAGCTTATGCAACGTAACTAACGACGATAGCTATGTAACATAGTTGCAAACGCCAGCCTTCCTAAAATGCATTGTTATTCCATCAAGCATGTTAGCTAAATCACGTAGTTAGCTATGTAACGTTAGCTTGCTAAAACTGTTCCTCGCTTCACACCGTCAGCACCACTGACGATACACCCAGAAAAACGGACAGCGAAGATATAGATGCCCTTCTTGAGGACATACTTGACGATGATTTCGATTCCTTTGCGCTAAACGTGAGTAAATAACCTTAGCTACATCGCCTTGCAATGTTGAATGCAGTTTTTTGTTGTTGTTGCTAACAGCATCTACTGTCCAGTAGTAGTAGCTAGCTAAAGTTAGCTGTCTGGATATCACACGGATGTATTAGCTAGCTATAATGAGATAAATATGAGGCTATGTTTGATTGTTTTTAGCCTGTTTCCAATGGAAAGGTTGCTATCATTTTTGTCCTTCTGACTCCAATGCATTAGCTAACGTTACATTGCAAAAGGGCTGGCCCGTAGTTGGTTGGTCTCATATTTGCTTAACTCTACACATTTGCAGACTGGACAGCTTCCTAAAATGACGAAGACATTGCCACAGTCCACAAGAAAGTAAGTTTTCTCACAACCCTATAAAAAAACATAACTTATTCATGCAAACATAGTTAGTTGTCCTGGCTGAGTCTTCGAACATGTAGGCAGTTGTCGTGGCCGAGTGGTTAAGGCGATAGACTAGAAATCTATTGGGATCTTCCCGCGCAGGTTCGAATCCTGCCGACAACGGTTTATTTTGTGTTGCAGCCTGTTGAATCATAAAATCTGGCTGTGGTATACTGCAAAAAGTAAATGTGTTCATATGACGTTATAATTGAAACTCAGTAAATGTTATCTAAGACATCTGTATATCTCTGTTCCATGCAGTCAATGTAATTGTATGTGTTACAGTTGTCATTATTTTAGGCAGACCAAAATGGTAATTCACAGGGAGCCATAAAATCTAGTAGTGAGCATGTATTTGATAAAAGCTCTCTTTTGATCTCCATTTGTTCTTATGTGAGCAGGTGCTGCCCAGTTTTCCTTGGTGGAAGCTCCATTGCAAATGGTGTAGGAACAGCTGTTTCACAAAGGTAAAAGTGCTGTTTAATTGTAGTGCAGGGATCATCAACTGGATTCAGCCGAGGGCCATTTTTTTTCTTGAGAGGATGGTCAGGAGGCCAGAACATAATTACGGATAATTAGTCAACTGCAATTTGATTGCAAGAACCCCAAACCGATATAATATTTAACTACAACAGACTAATTTCAAACCCTGCTTTCATTTGTGTATGATCACATACTGTATCTCTCTATATTATGCGTGGGAATTCTTTGGAACAGATTTCCTAAATTAAAATCACTTGGTTGGTGCTGATTTGCTGGTGTTTTTACAGTCTTATGTCCAACAATAAAATGATAAAATGTATTTATTTATTTTGCTCAAAAAATGCGGGGGACCAAATAAAATCACCTAAGGGCCGTCAGTTGGGGAACCCTGTTGTAATTGTGTGTGTAAAAGCATGGATCACATTTTAATTTGACTCACTGTTTAACATGTAACATGTGCTGACAGGTCGTGTGATCAGCTGAGATGTATCTCCTGTGACTTTCGGGTGGCCATGTTTGACAATCATGAATGGGACCCCTCTTGTGAGTACCTCTTCTTCAGGTGAGCAACCTCTCATTGGGCCCGATGTATCTTTATGGGGTAACAAACTATTTGCGGAATTTAAATATTGTTATTATCTTGAAACAAGTTGGAAGTTGATACAGAAAACAAAATCCCAAATTTCTCAGATTTGAACAGAAGAGGGCAGTGTAAACCTTTTTATTTTGGGACTTCGTGAAAATAAACTGGAATAGTCTTCATTTGATTCTTAATGTAAAATGGTTCAATATTGTGTTGTTTCACTGACAGAGAGCTTGCCCATGATAACAAAGACTGACACTTAAGCTTAGTTAAGGAAGTGAAGTGGAAGACCTCATAGCAGTAGCGGTGTGAGTATGCAGGCATGGGTATTTGGTGCTCTTAACACCAAGACAGTAATTCAATTATTCTAGGCTACATGAATTTGATACAATTGGTGAGAGTTCACTTGAAATGCAAACTAAGAAAGACAACAGACAGAAGGGCTGTGCTCATATGGGAGAAAAACATTTTAAAATAGAAAAACAAAGAAGGCTATCTCAACCACAATGTTGTTGGTGTTTTGGTGCATGTTCCAAGCATGTGGGTTTTGCTGTCGGTGTTATCACAGCAGTGAACTAATTATCTGTTCTGGTGGACACTTGGGTGGTTTCAGGCTTTGTGCTGAAGTATAGAGGTTACTAAGTGTCTGAGAGCCCAGGGATCCTCTACAAGACATGGGGATTCATTTATCATTCAAATGTGCTTGTTAAATGCAACGTAATGTATTGTGCAAATGATGCTTCCACTCAGATGAATTCCTTCAGCTGTAAATTGCAGGTTAACTCTTGAATATGTGTGATGTTTCCAATCATTCCACAATCTTTCAGGGGTTCTTGGAGGCTGGTTTTGTTCCATGCACATGACCAACTTAAATAATCAAGTACTTTGTGAATTTAGTACTACTAACCTATCTATAACTCTACATGCCAATACTGTGAGAGATATTCACCTACTGCTCATTGCTTAGCTAACCAGCCTTGTCTCTTTGTATCTCTGCAGGAACAACATGCCAGACTGTCAGAAGCTGCGGGCTAAGCTGAGGAGAAGAAAAGGGGCGCGGGCGTACGCCTGCCAGTGTAGCTGGCACTCTGCTCGAGACCTCACAGACCTGAGAGAACAGCACCAGCTCAAGTGGGTCTGTGGGAAGCATGAAGTATGACAGCCTTCTCTCTATCACACACACACCATCACTTTGCAGTTACTTGAAAACCAATGTCCTCTTGTTATAGACATCCCAACACACATTTTTCTGCCTTGAGAATGATGTAGGTCTTTCTCTGCATTACATTTAGTGTGTTCTGGGTTTAAATGTAAATGAACAAGGTAGGTCTTCTGCTATCTTTAGAGATGTGATTTTAGCTAGCTCAGTTTTAAGAGCAGGTATATGCCAGACCATACTTGTGTGAAAACGGTACTTAGGAAAGATGAGGCTAAATTGAATAGAGTCTTTTATGTATAAAATAAAAATAGTAATGAAGACATTCCATTATCTGGTAGTATTTCATATACAATGCTGTTACATGCTTTTCTGTAGCCTTTCCTTCTGTCTTAGTTTCTAATTCCCTTGTCCTTTTGTTTATTTCCTCTTCTGTCCCTTTGAGTCAAATGTGTTCTCTGTTTTAAGGGATTTCTGATCTTACCATTCATGTATTGTGTATAGTATGAAGGTGAGGTTAGTGTGAAGTTAAATGACCCAAACCTTTCCTGTTGCATCTGTGCTCGAACATAAAATAATCACTTCACTCTGACAGTCTAGTAGTTGATACTTTATAAATGAATCATAATCAAATTAAGTAGTCTGTGGATAGTTGATTAAATATCTACTAATTCATTCATTAGGGAAGCCCCCCCACCCCAAAAAAAAGCTTAACTTCCAAAGACATTTGTTGTGATAGCCTAGTCAGAAGTAGATATTTTGGATTGCAAAACATGTGCTCATATTATGTACAAAGCATCTGCATATGCGTTTATACACTAGGCTATTCACATCAAGTCTTAGTTGAATAAATGTTGTATGCACTTCATTTTTGTTGCTTTTTCTCCTTGATAATATTAACACAATTGAATTTCAAGTTTAAAAAGTTTGACTGTGCGTTGTGTGGCTCAGGTCACCGTATGAATCAATATCAGTGACAGTGCTGTTTGTTCACAATGCTGGTCATTCTGTGCAGTGGAGAAGCGAAGGTGGTTAAGACTGTTGGGCCAGTAACCGAAAGGTCGCTGGTTTGAATCCACACGCTAACGAGGTGAGAGAAAAAAATATGTCTGCGCTCTTGAGCAAGGCAATTAAACAAAATTGCTCCTGTTTGTCTTTCTGGATAATAACAACTGCTAATATGTAAATGAATCTGTTTTATAGTTCTCATTTCACTGCTATGTTTGATGAAAGGCTAGTAATTTGTTATGTCATCGTAGTCACTGTCAGAAAGAGACTGGTCCGGGACTTCCTTCACGGTAGCATCACCAATCCCCTCTTCATCTTGGACTTCTATGTTCTCATAAAGCTCAGAGGAAGATGAGCTGCTTGAATCTTCTGTATAAAAGACTCACATTACCATCTACATACATCCACAATAAGCTACATGTTTTCAGAAATTTGCATCTACAATACCTTCAGAAAGTATTTACACCCATTGACTTTTCCATATTATGTGGTTACACAGCCTTAATTTAAAATGGATTCCATTTAGATGTTGTGTCACTGGCCTACACACAATACCCCATAATGTCAAAGTGGAATTATGTTTGTAGCAACACTATGTGCAATAATAGTGTTCAACATGATTTTTGAATGACTACCACACACAATTATCTGTAAGGTCCCTCAGTAAATCAGTGAACTTCAAACCGATTCAACTTCAAAGACATTCAAGGTTTTCCATTGCCTCGTAAAGAAGGGCACCTATTGGTAGATGGGTAAAAATAAAAAAGCACACATGGAATATCCCTTTGAGAATAGTGAAGTTTTTCATTACACTTTGGATGGTGTATCAATATACCCAGTCACTACAAACATACATCCTTCCTACTCCTACTTCCGCCGAAGAGGAAGGAAACCGCTAAGGGATTTTACCATGAGGCCAATGGTAACTTTAAAACAGTTACAGAGTTTAATGACTGTGATGGCAGAAAACTGAGGATAGATTAACAACATACTCCACAATACTAACCTAAATGGGGGAAAAAAGGAAACCTGTACAGAATAAATATATTTCAAAACATGCATCCTGTTTGCAATAAGGCACTAAAGTAAAACTGCAAAACATGTGACAAAGAAATTAACTTTATGTCCTAAATACAGAGTGTTATGTTTGGGACAAATCCAACACATCACTGAGTACCACTCTTAATTTAGTCAAGTATGGTGGTTGCATCATGTTAAGGGTATGCTTGTCATCAGCAAGGAGTAGAGAGTTTTTTTTGGGATAAAAATAAACAGAATAGAGCCAAGCACAGGCAAAATACTAGAGGAAAACCTGGTTCAGTCTGCTTTTCAATAGACACAGGGAGACAAATTCACCTTTCAGCAGGACAAAAACCTAAAACAAGGCAAAATATACATTGGCCTAGTTACAGTTTTGATTTAAATTGGCTTAAATCTATAGCATGACTTGGAAATTGTCACACCCTGATCTGTTTCACCTATCCTTGTGCTTGTCTCCACCCCCTCCAGGTGTCACCCATTTTCCCCTGGGTATTTAAACCTGTGTTTTCTGTCTGTCGTCAGTTCGTCTTGTATGTTCCAAGTCAACCAGTGTGTTTTCCCTGTGGTCCTGCCTTTTCTATTCTCTTTTACTAGTCCTCCCGGTTTTGACCCTTGCCTGTTTTCTGGACTTTACCCACCTGCCTAACCATTCTGCCTGCCCTGACCTCGAGCCTGCCTGCCACACTGTACCTCCTGGACTCTGAACTGGTTTTGACTTTTTGCCTCTCCACGACCATTCTCTTGCCTACCCCTTTTGGATTATTAATAAATATCAAAGACTCAAACTTTATGCCTCCTGTGTCTGCATCTGGGTCTCGCCTTGTGCCCTTATAGAAATGGCTGTCTAGCAATGATAAACAACCAACTTGACAGAGCTTGAATAATTTAAAAAAGTAGAATGTGCAAATATTGTAGAATCCAGGTGTTGCAAAGATTTTAGAGATTTACCCAGAAAGACCGACCGCCGTAATCACTGCCAAAGGTGATTCTAACATGTATTAACTCGGGTGTGAATACTTATTTAAATAGATATTTATTTATTTAAAAAATATATATGTATATATATATTTCTAAAAACATGTTTTCACTTTTGTCATTATGGGGTATGTGTTTTTAATTTGTTTTATCCATTTTGAATTCAGACTGTAACAAAGTGGAATAAGTCAAAGGGTATGACTACTTTATGAAGGCAATGTACATTACAGACAGTACATGACTCTAGAATCTACTGCACAGTTGTGATCCATGTAGGGGAATATGTGTACCTGGTGCCTCCATTGAACATGACTTAATGTCAAGGACTAGGCTTAATCTTTCTCAAGGGAACCTACCCTTAATCGTAATGCATCAATGTTTGAACATTTCAATCACCCCTTTGCATGAACGGCATAGCCACAGCAAATAGTGGTATAGCACCCCCTAATAGTGCTGCAGCACCCCCTAATAAATTGAAATGAAGTCATAAATAATACGTACATAAAAATCACAATTAGAGAACTAGGGCTTAATTACTCCTGTATGAGCAGAGAAAAGCACTCCTCTTTACTCACAGTCGCATAGCAGCCTAGACCTACTCCCAACTGAAAGCATGTGACTTGTCAATGTGATTTTGTTTAACTGACTCCATCTGTATATTTGGTTAATTCTCTGTCTGGGCAAATAAGTAGAGGTGGTAACTCATCTATTTGTTTGCTCATCTATCACTGATTAGAAACATTTAGCATGCAGTAATGTGCCTTAAATCAAGCGTAGGCCTATTATGCTCAATAGCGTATAGGCAACTCCAAAAGCCTGCAGAGGTTGTGAAATATGAACAGGAGAATCATGCTTTTGAAAATATAGATTGCTATTATTCTCTATCAGTATCATGATGAAGATACTCTCAATGTAAGACCCTACGCCTGCTCCCTATCAAAGTGGAGGGAGGGTAGAAAATAGATGAAACGTGGATGAAAAAAGCATGGGCTTGCCTTGGGCTCTGTTTCAAAATCACTTTTTTTATATGACAGCTGTTCTACACGTTGCTGTGATGCAAGTTGTGTGGGAAAAATATGATGTCTTTTATTCTGTTATATTTCATTATATTCTCAGCCTACTAAAAAAAGATATGTGTGTTGACTGTGATCAGTGTAGCCCAAGTGTCTTGTCTGTTTAAGGAACAAAATAACTTGATTTTATATGCATGGCACAGCCATGTAGCCTATCGGCTGCACAGACCAGTAAACATCATTAAACTCAAAATATGGCATTCTATTATTTTGAAAATCAATTGTATTGGTCCTATAATGTTTCTTAGGACCTGCCAAAAAACTCATTCATTATGGATTTCTTTGTGATGGTGTATATTTAATTGATTTATTAAAACAGACATCCACCCACATCTACTCCCACTCCTAATTATGCCGGCATGTGCATGGGAGATATAAAAGGCTTATCTCGGCAAGAATGTGGTAAAAATGGGACTGTGAATTGGGTCTGTAAAACATTGCCAGATAAATAAATTAAAATACAGGCAAAATACCTTAAAGTCTGTCTATAACGGATATTAGTGTCTGTAATCTAATTGACTCTGTCATTCTGAGGTGTAGCTCTCCATAGCTTAATGGCAGATTAGAGTGAAAAACAGAGCCAGGCAATGTCCTCCATCTGAATGAGGACCGTCTCTCTCTTCAACTCTCTCTCCCTCCCTCTGTTGGATTCAAGCATGTGCCTGCCAGAAATACTACCCTTTCCATTATTCACTGTGATAGTAAACCTGGCGAAAACTAAAGGAATTAAGTACAATTTAAATCCTCACAGATGTTTATGCCCCATACCCAATGGCTCCATCTGCCAGACTACCTTAGCTCTTTGAATTGAGTTTTGACACAACTTGAAATCACATTGGCTTATAAACTTAGAGAAACCTTTGAATATGATTTGTTCTGTTTCTTTCAGAGATTACACCGGTGGCGTCAAATTCATTTGGCAGGTTTTGAAACACAATATGACACAAGAAAGGAGACTGAGAATTAGTCTCTGCAGGGAACATTACACGGTTCAATGGAAATTCTGTCCACCTTTGAAACACACATGCACAGACTCATCAGAAATATCAGGTACCTTGATTTTGACTGCTCGGTAGGTGGCAGTTGCTGTTCACAGGCTGTTGCTGATCCTGGTGTGCACTGGTTGATTGCACAGGGGAATGTGTATAGGTGTTCTCTGAGGAGAAAATGAGAAAATGTGCTCCCAATGAAGTAATTACGAATCTACATACTTTCTCCCCAAAACTTTCAAGACAATACTTTCATGTACTGTTCTGTAGTGCAAAAAGCCTTTGCTGTTGTGTCTTCCCCATCCAGTGTTTAGACACAGCCAGATGAATTGTGTGTTGTTGTTCCTGTGTATTTGACTTGAACGGACCTGACTGTAGATGCTGTTCCACTGCCATCCCCACGTTGTAGTAGGATTCCCCTGATGATGTACTGCTACTCGATCCCAAGGATGGCTCTCTTCCACAGATCAAGTCTGTGAGGGCAGTTTCTCTCAAATCTGGACATGGGTGGTTAGCATTCCACACAGTTACTCTGTTATCATTGATTCATGAGAATGGATTTCATAGATGCACTGACTGAGTCTGTTGCAGCATTTGCCATTGAGCATTTTGGACTGACCTGAGTCCAGCAGCTCCTTCTCCAGTGTCTCAATGTTCTCATAGCATTCCCCAGAAGACGTGCTGGATGACACCAGCGAATGCACTGGACATACAAATGGTTGTTAGTGTTAGTATGTTACGATAGGGCTCTTATTCATCTTTTCTGTCACCATGGCAAGTTTCAGCAAATTATACCTTTTCTGATTCCTTGTCCTGCAAACGGTTGTAGAAAAGTCTCAGATTTTAAGTGGACATTATGTCCTTTTAAGACTAAGAAGAAACCTGTCGGACATGGACACAATATGATCATGGTAAAAATCTGGTTCACCCAACCCGACAGTAACTTACGACTTTGGGTGGCAGGGTTTTTTCTCTCAATGCCGTTGATTGTCTCAGCAACAATATTATATTTCTCAGGAGCGTCAGAAGTCTCTGCTGTCTGCGTGGTTTCACATGGCTCTCTGCTTGTGCTTACTCCATTGTCAAGGACCCTGACTAATGAAAACATAAAAGACCATTTGGTTGGCACTGTGAGCAAGTCCTTGGACCACTTTCTCCCTTAATAGCCATGTGTCACTTCCCATCTTTTTTTCTTTTAGAATTGCACTATTTATCCAAAACTATGAAGATGAACTGACCAAGTGCAGTAGCCATGGCAACAGAGGGTTTGTCATTGAAGTCATAGTTTTCATAGTCAGAGTCACATGAGGCATCGGTGTCATTCTGAGTGGGTTGTTGGGAAAGGTACTGTGGAGCTGCATGAAAGGTCACATAGAGAAAATGTATTCTGACAAATGGGACACTTGAACTAATAAGACATTTCCTGAAATTGCAAATAACTAATGGGCACAGAGAGGACAAGTGCATCAGTAGGAACTCACTGTAATCAGCTGTGTCTGTGGTGACTGTGAGGAGGTTGACTCTCTCCCCTCGGTCAGTGTGTTGAGACTGGATGGACAGCAGACGGCCATCTTGTCTTTGGTGAACCAGAAGTGCTAGTAATGAAGGGAAAGTTTTGCCTTTGAAACTCATCTTTCCCGAAACTAGGATAATAGATTTGTTGGCCTTTGTTGTCTTTGATGTTGGACAAGAAAAAAAGGACAATACATCTCAAAACCAATTAAATATTTTAATTAGACCACCGTCACATATGGCACATATTCAAAGCATTATCATCCCTGTGAAATAAAATATGCTGCTTTTTTAAGTTGGTGTGAAAACAACACTGGTGGTGAGACTCTCTTAATGAGCAATCAACCAACCCAGGGGTATGAATACTGTTCCAGTTGAGTGATTTGCTTTGTGTACTGTATTGAATCACATTGCATTGTGTTGTTGTATTATCATAATTGGCAAACCATTGAGAAGAATATGTAATACCCTTCAGACAAAGCAGTTTCTCAGTGTTAATTACTGCTCATTGATGATAGCATGTTTGTTGTTGTTGGTGTGAACAAATGGGGAGAGTGACAGTTGAGTCTGAGGCAATGGAGAAAAACAATGACTCACCAGCTCTCCTCCTGTAAGACAGGAAGAGTGAAGCATTGGAGAGGAGTGTGAGGAGGAGGGCTATAGACAATGCGATGCAGCCCCAGACAGCAGCTACAGGAGGAGAGGACCGGCTCTCTGCACTGGTGACTAGTAGAACTGAGCCTGCTGGAAACAAGAACAAATCATAGTGCAGAGTACAGACTAGATAACAAATTCTTCTTGACATGTTCTAATGAGCAGAGCAGACACTCTTGGTGTATTATTACACAGATGGAGGGTCATGTGTGTCAGCATCTATTGAATGTACCTGTGGTTGAAGTCTGGGTGTTCTGTTCTGACGTCTCGTTGCCTGGTTGAGATGGAATTCCTGTCAGGGAAATGGAAAAGTCCTAGGGGTGTTAGAGAACTAGAATGTATAACAGATGCATGGCTCACTTCTCCTGAGTAATCAAGGCACTCTTGTTTGAAAGACGGGGAAAAGGTTTGTTTAACAAAAACATTTGCTCAAAAATTGAAAATCCAAGAGGTGTTGTGTTTGTCCATCTGTGTATCTAATGATCTACTGAACTAATATCTGACTCTTATTCAAGAGTTAGACATTGCAGTCAGTCATTTGGCAATTACTGCAAGGGATGTGTGTGTTTCTTAAAAAATGTACTTGAAATGTGTAGGACTCCCAGATTGATGGATGTAGCCTTCTGAGTAGGCCTACATAATAAATGACTTGAGGTGTTCTGATGTGCATGGTCAACTAATGTGCTGGTTGATAAAATACCTGTATTTATGGGAAAGATGTTTGAAAAGGGTATTTTGTTCTTAAATGATATTGTAATGGTAGAGTTATGTCCTTCATGGAGTTGTTCGGGAAGGTCTGCTCAATCCAAGAGTGCAACCAATTGATTACAGCATTGCCCCAAAAATGGAGGAGGCGGGTGGCAGCTGGGGGAGGTAGGGAACTGGTCTGTCTGCCCAATATAAAGGATCAAAACTGGAGGAGGCGGGTGGCAGCTGGAGGAGGGAGGGAACTGGTCTGTCTGCCCAATATAAAGGATCAAAACTGGAGGAGGCAGGTGGCAGCTGGGGGAGGTAGGGAACTGGTCTGTCTGCCCAATATAAAGGATCAAAACTGGAGGAGGCGGGTGGCAGCTGGGGGAGGTAGGGAACTGGTCTGTCTGCCCAATATAAAGGATACAAACTGGAGGAGGCAGGTGGCAGAGGGAGGAGGTAGGGAACTGGTCTGTCTGCCCAATATAAAGGATACAAACTGGCGGAGGAATAAAAATAGCATAAATAGGAAAGTATACCAGTTTCATTTGAGGACAACTGTGCCATACAGATTGCAAAATAGTTGCGAAGAGATTTTTGATGTACTGATTCCATGGTACAGGGTGTATGAGTTGATATATAAAACAACGCAAGATTCAAGACTTCGTGCTTTTCAACTAAAATTATTATATAGAATTCTTGCCACTAACAAAATGTTGAATATTTGGGGCATAAAATCATCGAAGCTCTGCAGATTTTGTTGTGAAGATACAGAATCAATAGACCATTTATTTTGGTATTGCCCTCAGGTAGTCTGTTTCTGCTCTCAGGTTCAGGAATGGCTGAAAATGCATAGCATTGATCTAAAACTGACCCTAGAAGTAGTACTGTTAGGAGATCTGGAGAGACCGGGTCAGTCAATTATCTTCAACTCGCAATCTGTAGATTCTATTCGATTAGATAGATTGAAATTGTACATTAAACATCATAGCATAGTTGAAAGATATGTGTTGCATAGAAACACGAAGTGGGTGGGCAGCAGAGATAGATGGAATGGTCTGAGGGAAGCTGATGGTTGGTATGTGGAACTGGAGACAAGTGGGAGTGGAGTTGCTGTGTGAGAGAGAGAATGATGGTCAAAAGATAAAGGAGAAAAAAAGTCAAAATAAAACATAATGAAAGTACATGTGAATGACACTAAGTGGCAGTGTTTTTACAACTAATGCCGGTTTGCCTGAGGCTGATGCCGTGAAGGTGTTTGTACACATGCATATACACACACTCTCATTCAAATGAACACATACAAGAACACATAACACATACATGTAATAGTGCCAGACATGCACACAAACATATAAAGTAGGCATTGCTGTTATGATTTCAGTTGTTCTTGATGTCCTTTGTTTTAAATGTAGTATTTAAAAAAGAAATAATTTGCATTGTTGCTTGCTGTTTTCTTCTGTCTCTTCCTCTCTTTCTCTTTAGTTCATTCTCTTGGTTGTTGGTGCATTGGAGTTGGGGGGGGGGGGACGAATGGTTGAGGGACAGCTATTGGGGAACTGTGGGGGGATCTTGGAGGGATTGGATTTCACATGATTGTGATCATGAAAAAGGAAACTATGACATATATTTTATATCACTATCATGCACACGTTCCCTCACACATAAGGATGGCTCTGTTGTGGAAAGACTGATACATGTTTGATAGTGTCTTGATGCGGTATTGTTTATCCTTCATGTTCTATTACTTTAATGTTACCCCTTGTGTTTTTTTTGTAATAAATAATGATAGATTTTTTTTTTAAACATGGTCCAAAAAAATGGTTCATTTAGATGCAAGATTTAAAACCCATGGAAGTGCCAAACAACTGTTGTTATGTTGAGGTCAAGGCAGTTTGGATGTGTTCTCACCAAGGAACTCTTGAACTTGGCTCCCAGGTTGAACATCTTTCATTGAGGGTCTTCCTCAGACAGAGCTATGGGTTGACATGGTTTGTCTACTTTCTGAGTGACATGCATTACTTTGGCCTGTGTGTTTTTGTGCTGCCTGTGTGTTTCATTTTCTTTTCCCGTTAATAAAAATAACAATAATTAATATGCAAAGCAGCTGTCTCTTTTCGGCTTATGACCTTTCACATCACCTGATCTCTGCATTACTGTAGGAGGATTTGAAGCTTGTTCGTCAGTATCAGTGTTGAGCGTGACTGAGACTCTGCTATCCATTCAGACATGCTGATAAGGTCAGGAGCCAAATCATTCTTGATTCGCAATCATCAGAACCCTGATTGTCGACAGCGTTTAGCATGCTGAAAATCAGCGTTATGATGATGGGGACTTGGTTCGCCACCAAGACACCGGATGTTCAGTCATGGTAATGTGTTTAACATGTTATTACTGCACTATCCGTATTCAGACCAATCTAAGGAGAACAGTAAACCAGTAACTGACAATGATAATATTATAGCTGCAGGCTTACCTGAACAAACCACTGCAGCGTCCTCTTTGTGTCCACAGTCGTTGACTGTCCCCAGGGAGGGACACTCCCATAGGTTCCTCTCGCTCCCCCCACAGTTCACCTCATCTAAGAGAACCAGACCAACACCCGCTTCAAAGGACCCGTCCTGCCCACTCACATTTAGGGCAGGGCCACAGCCCAATTGAGCACAGACCACGCCCCCATCTCTCAGGTCCCAACTATCGTCACACACCGTTCCCCATTTTTCCTCTCTCCACAACTCCACCCGTCCTTCACAGTGGTGTGAGCCTCCAACCAATCGCACGGCCTGGTGCCCTGAGGAATGGACAGATCAACCAATCAGTTCATAGATAATCAGTTAACCTCGGTAGAAGCTGGGCCTCACTCATCATTAAAAAGCAGCTTGAAAATGGAATCGCGCTGGAAGGAGGAACTTGTTGCAAAGCGTCCACAAAACACTTGGAGAGCCCATACGATGGCTCTCCATTGCATGCAATTTGCAGGCGTTACTGCAACAACGTGTTTGTGGTTGCTCAAGATGCTTGCCGTTCCAAGCATAAGCTTTGCAATGACGGTCTTACCACAGGTTATCTCAGTCAGGTTAGAGCAGTCTGTGTATGAGAGCTCTGTACAGTTCTCCACCAGTAGGTCTCTGTAGACACACTGGCTCAGACACGTTGAGCTGGAGTAGTTTAATGTAGCTGTGCCATTCTGTCGGCGCTCGTACACTGCCCCGCAGCTCAGGTTGGTACATATGTCCTCCACCACTTTGGCCCACTCTGCAGACCCAAGGTCAAAGGTCACTGGCCTCCACAGCCCTCGATGGAGCACCTCGACAACCCCAGAGCAGTGCTGAGATAGCCTGAGGGGGTGAGATATGGCTGGAGGGATGGAGAGATGCAGAATCAATATGAGAGTGAAATACAGATTACTGTTTATATTTCCCCATGTAGTGTAGTCACATGTACAGCATAATACACACACATACCCACACACATTGAATGCCCTAGCTGTTTGTTGGCCAATCGGTTTCTGTGCTATTTGCAGATGTTCAGCAGAGCAGCCACATCCTGTGAGTCATGTCCTGTGGAAATGTCACTGGGTGGTGAATTCGGAGGGGGACACTGAAGTCGACCAACCTGATTCTAGAACCACCACGGGACCAAATACTCTCAGTGGTTCCAAACCATGTGACACTGGAGCCTTTGGTACTGCATTTCACTCTTCAGTCTTCACTTTTTTCCCTGTTTAAATGTGGTGGATGGAATTGCACTTCATTGAGGTTCAACAAATAGAGAATGAAAACCAGGTTAGTGTAGTATGATTATAACTGAATAACTGATTGATAGTATTTTCCTTAATAATCTGACTCCACTGGACCATTTGATATCCTCTATGACACGAATGACAATTGACCCATTATTTTTATTTTATGTTTGTGTGGGATGTTCCTCCCACTTTGCACTAGTGGAGCCTTACGCATCACCATCACCCTGGGAACAGTGAAAATATCGTCTCACTATGGCTTAATTGCTGGTGACCTGTATCATTATAGTAAAAAAAAAAGCCTTTGCCTCGTCTCATTCCGATCTCTGTATAATGACTTGTGAGCAATCAAGTTCTCTGCAGGATCGTTGCTTGAGGTTGTGTCTCCTCCCTCTAAGAAGCACACAGACACCTTACCCATTCATCCCTCTATTTTTGCACCTAGCAATTTGACTGGATGGGCACGAGGGATTGGAATTTGGGGTTTAGGAAGGAATTAGGGGTGGTATTCAGAGAGTAAGATCGATGTAGATTGCAGTGCCTCCGGAACCAAATGAAGCTTGATTGGAGGCTCGGGTTCTGAGGATCTTTTTAGCATAATACCAACCATTTAAATAAAACTGGAACTCACTTAGATTGGATGTCTGCTGCTCATCAGTCTCTCTCGACCCAGAGAAGTTCCCCGGAACAGAGTGGTCTTTATTTAGAAAGGCTGAAATATGACAAACAACAACAACAAACTAAACTAAGATAAATGAAACATTATTGTAGTTATGTGTAGATGGGAGTATTCATGCAACTGTCCAATCAGTTATTTCAGCCTACTTCATGTTGCCAATTCTACATGAAGCCCTGGGCACGTACATTACAAACAAGTTATTGAATTTGGCTCTAATTAGAATCATCTTTTCCATTTTGTAAACTGTCTGTTGGTGGTATTTCAAGGTGGCTGCACAATAGTCCCATTAGACTGATATAATATGGAGTCTGTAAATCACTATATTTACACTGGTTTTCACAACAGCTATTATCAACTGCCTCAATTGGTTAATTTAGTTGTTAGATGGGTATGCCATGAATAACATCTGTGGCTCATTGTTGAATTAATCGATGCAGATAATGCATCATCTTTGTCAAGCAAAATAATAGTTTGTTCATGCTTTAACCCATGTCACAGCTCTCCTCCTCAGAAAGCAATTCATTTTGAACTATCGCTTTGTTTATGTATCACTCTGTGACAAACTAGTGAGTCATACAAAAACAATTACGCCTCAGCCAATCATTGTTGACTATGATTGGTTTGAATTCCCTGCACTTTTATGTTGCTTCAAGCAGTCTTTGAATTTTAGCTAGCTAGTGTTTCATGAATCGTATTGTTTGTCGCAGTAAACACCTTACATTGGGAAGTAAAGTAATCTTCTGTAGGATTATGCAGCATTTAGCCTACACCTAGTTGGCATTACTACGGTCAGACCCTTTTTGTATGAATATTTTATCATTTGCTTGAACACACCAACACGTGCTGTCAACAAGTAGAATAAAACGACATGCTCTTGTACATTCAGACATGAATAAGCAGCAAACAGAAATTCATAAAATAATATGGTGATGTAGAAGCATAATAAAAAACCAAATGTGACTCCACTGCCGACTATTTTGATGTGCATATCTTCAGTATTATCCAACAACTCATTCAAAACTATTCTAAAATACATTTGATGCTGTGTTTGATGTACATAGAGTACATCCGTCATACTTTCCATCAAAAGTATATAGTTGAATACAATCAAAGTCGAAGTATTAACATCCTTTTACAGTGGATTAGTGATAAGGTTCCTTCTATTAAAGATTGGCATAAGATACTATTTGAATGGGTGCCTGACATGTACATTGCATTCTAAAACAGACCAGAAGTATGGGAACCTTATCTAAATTACCTAGAACCTGAGGTATCTGCTATTATGCTGCAAGGATTCTCTTAGAATGGCGGGGATCTATGTATTTCAGAACTACACTGTACATTCCATGTGTGGAACCTAACCTCTTGGTTTAAACAGAGATTTTTTGTTTAATTTCTGTTTGTAAGTTTGTTTAAAATGTATGTATTGAGAGACGCAATGATGGGGATGGGGTGAGAGAAGCACCGAGCGGGAAGAGGAAAATGGTGTACGTATGTATGTGTGTGTATATATGTGTATATGCATGAGTGTATGTATATGTATGTGTGTGTATGTATATATATATATATATATATATATATATATATATATATATATATATATGCGTAGATATGTGTAAGTGAGTGCTGTTTTTTGAGGGTTTTTTTGTGTGCTTTGTCTCTGTTGTTGTATCTCTTAATATGGGTGAAAATTGTGAAATTCCAATAAAAATACGGTTAGAAAAAATTATAATTGAAATATTAGATTAAACTGTGTTACCTTGAGAGAGGACCAGAACTGGCAGAAGTATTGTCGTCCTGAACAGTTCCATCACACAGAAAACAGTCAGGCCGGGGTCCTTTGAGCTCCTCAACCGGAAACAACTTTGTTCTTTTAATATTAATAACAATCAAATGAGAAATAATGCACGTTACTGATCTTATCATGAGTCAAGCAGTGTTCTATATGTCAGAACTTGTGTACTCACTCTGTTTGCACTGCTGCAACTTGTGGTTTCCATGAGCATCGTCTCTGACACAAAATCACATAGGCTTCTGTCTGTAGAGCACACTACTTTCTCAGACACAGACTGGCTGTGAGATACACCCACTGCCGTACACACAACTACAAGAGGTTCAATTGTTGGCTAACACCCTCAACAACTGATTTTAGCCTCCCAACGCAACACACAAAAAAGGTTGAATAAACAAACAAACTCAAATTCATATGCAATTTTAAAAAGGCTTACTGTTATCTCCTTATGTTGATAAAGAGGAGCATGTAAAAAGAATCAGGCCCAAATAACTCTGTTTTAGGATTCATGAGAACACAATAATACATGGCATCAGACCAAGGCTCTGCATCTGTCCTTGTGCTCCTAGACCATAGTGCTGCTTTTGATACCATTGATCACCACATTCTTTTGGAAAGATTGGAAACCCAAATTGGTCTATACGGACAAGTTCTGGCCTGGTTTAGATCTTATCTGTCGGAAAAGATATCAGTTTGTCTCTGTGGATGGTTTGTCTTATGACAATTCAGCTGTAAATTTCGGTGTTCCTCAAGGTTACGTTTTAGGACCACCATTGTTTTCACTATATATTTTACCTCTTGGTGATGTCATTCGGGAAACATAATGTTAACTTTCACTGCTATGCGGACGATACACAGCTGTACATTTCAATGAAACATGGTGAAGCGCCAAAATTGCACTCCCTGGAAGCCTGTGTTTCAGATATAAGGAAATGGATGGCGGCAAATATTTTACTTTTAAACTCGGACAAAACAGAGATGCTAGTTCTAGGTCCCAAGAAACACAGAGATCTCCTGTTGGATCTGACAATTAATATTGATGGTTGTACAGTCATCTCAAATAAAACTGTGAAGAACCTCTGCGTTACTCTGGACCCTGACCTCTCTTTTGATGAATATTTCAAGGACAGCTTTTTTTCATCTACATTGCAAAAATCTGAAACTTTTGGTCCAAAAAGGATGCAGAAAAATGTATCCATGCTTTTGTCACTTCTAGATTAGACTACTGCAATGCTCTACTTTCCGGCTACCCAGATAAAGCACTAGCACTAACTGAAGTTTATTTAAACACAGCTGCTAGAATCTTGACTAGAACCAGAACATTTGATCATAGTACTTCAGTGCTAGCCATCGGCTTCCTGTTGAGGCTAGGGCTGATTTCAAGGTTTCACTGTTAATCTACAAAGTATTACATGGGCTTGCTCCTACCTATCTCTCCGATTTGGTCCTTCCGTACATACCTACACGTACACTACTGTCACAAGACACAGGCCTCCTTATTGACCCTAGAATTTCTAAGCAAACAGCTGGAGTCAGGGCTTTCTCCTATTGAGCTCCATTTTTTATGGAATGGTCTGCCTATCCATGTGAGAGAAGCAGATTTGGTCTCGACCTTTTAGTCTTTACTGAAGACTGCTCTCTTCAGTAGGTCCTATGATTGAGTGTAGTCTGGCCCAGGGGTGTGAAGGTGAACATAAAGGCACTGGAGCGACGAACAACCCTTGCTGTCTCTGCCTGGCCAGTTCCCCTCTCTCCACTGGGATTCTCTGCCTCTAACCCTGTTATGGGGGCTGAGTCACTGGCTTACTGGTGTTTTTCCATGCCGTCCCTAGGAGAGGTGCGTCACTTGAGTGGGTTGAGTCACTGACGTGATCTTCCTGTCCGGGTTGACGCCCCCCTCGGGTCCATGCCGTGGGGGAGGTCTTCATGGGCTATACTCGGCCTTGTCTCAGGGTAGTAGGTTGGTGGTTGAAGATATCCCTCTAATGGTTTGGGGGTTGAGCTTTGGCAAAGTGGGTGGGTTATATCCTGCCTATTTGGCCCTGTCCGGGGGTATCGTCGGACAGGGCCACAGCGTCTCCCGACCCCTCCTGTCTCAGCTTCCAGTATTTATGCTGCAATAGTTTGTGTGTTGGGGGGCTAGGGTCAGCCTGTTATATCTGGAGTATTTCTCCTGTCTCATCCGGTGTCCTGTGTGAATTTAAGTATGCTCCCTCTAATTCTCTCTCTACTTTTCTCTCTCTTTCTTTCTTTCTTTCTCTCACTCTCTTTCTCTCTCTCTTCTCTAGGAGGACCTGAGCCCTAGGACCATGCCTCAGGACTACCTGGCATGATGACTCCTTGCTGTTCCCAGTCCACCAGGTCATGCTGCTGCTCCAGATTCAACTGTTCTGCTTGCGGCTATGGAACCCTGACCTGTTCACTGGACGTGCTACCTGTCCCAGACCTGCTGTTTTGGACTCTCTCTCTACCACACCTGCTGTCTCGAACTCTGAATGATCGGCTATGAAAAGCCAACTGACATTTACTCCTGAGGTGCTGACCTGTTGCATCCTCTACAACCACTGTGATTATTATTATCTGTCCCTGCTGGTCATCTATGAACGTTTGAACATCTTGGCCATGTTCTGTTATAATCTCCACAGGGCCACAGCCAGAAGAGGACTGGCCACCCCTCAGAGCTTGGTTTCTCTCTAGGTTTCTTCCTAGGTTCTGGCCTTTCTGGGGAGTTTGCAGAGCCACCATGCTTAGACATCTGCATTGCTTGCTGTTTGGGGTTTCAGGCTGGGTTTCTGTACAGCACTTTGTAATATTGGCTGATGTAAAAAGGGCTTTATAAATATTTTTGATTGATTTACTTGAAAAGCTTTATATGCCAGAACATTTTTTAGAGAATCTGTAGCCGCTGGCAATACTAAACCTGCATTATTACTATCTAAATTAAACATTGATCGAAGCAAAGAGATTTTCATCAGTGTTTTACATGGGCTGGAGAAGAATTTAAGCACTGTTTGTGTGATTGTGAACAAAGACCAACTCCAATACCATTCAGCTGGTAAATTATAGGCCCAGAGTAGGGGAAGGCATGGAAGGTCTGCCTGTCTGCCTCGACAGTCGGAGCAATTAAAGGAGTTGTGTAGAAGCTGTCCCCATACACAGTAATGGAATCTATTCACTGGGGGGGCTCTCCTTCACTGCAGCCGAGGTGAGTAAGACATTTAAACGTGTTAACCCTCGCAAGGCTGCAGGCCCAGACGGCATCCCCAGCCGCGCCCTTAGAGCATGCGCAGACCAGCTGGCCGGTGTGTTTACGGACATATTCAATGAATCCCTATACCAGTCTGCTGTTCCCACATGCTTCAAGAGGGCCACCATTGTTCCTGTTCCCAAGAAAGCTAAGGTAACTGAGCTAAACGACTACCGCCCCGTAGCACTCACTTCCGTCATCATGAAGTGCTTTGAGAGACTAGTCAAGGACCATATCACCTCCACCCTACCTGACACCCTAGACCCACTCCAATTTGCTTACCGCCCAAATAGGTCCACAAACGATGCAATCTCAACCACACTGCACACTGCCCTAACCCATCTGGACAAGAGGAATACCTATGTGAGAATGCTGTTCATCGACTACAGCTCGGCATTCAACACCATAGTACCCTCCAAGCTCGTCATCAAGCTCGAGACCCTGGGTCTCGACCCCGCCCTGTGCAACTGGGTACTGGACTTCCTGACGGGCCGCCCCCAGGTGGTGAGGGTAGGCAACAACATCTCCACCCCGCTGATCCTCAACACTGGGGCCCCACAAGTGTGCGTTCTGAGCCCTCTTCTGTACTCCCTGTTCACCCACGACTGCGTGGCCACACACGCCTCCAACTTAATCATCAAGTTTGCGAACGACACAACAGTGGTAGGCTTGATTACCAACAACGACGAGACGGCCTACAGGGAGGAGGTGAGGGCCCTCGGAGTGTGGTGTCAGGAAAATAACCTCACACTCAACGTCAACAAAACTAAGGAGATGATTGTGGACTTCAGGAAACAGCAGAGGGAACACCCCCCTATCCACATCGATGGAACAGTAGTGGAGAGGGTACCAAGTTTTAAGTTCCTCGGCATACACATCACAGACAAACTGAATTGGTCCACTCACACAGACAGCATCGTGAAGAAGGTGCAGCAGCGCCTCTTCAACCTCAGGAGGCTGAAGAAATTCGGCTTGTCACCAAAAGCACTCACAAACTTCTACAGATGCACAATCGAGAGCATCCTGGCGGGCTGCATCACCGCCTGGTACGGCAACTGCTCCGCCCACAACCGTAAGGCTCTCCAGAGGGTAGTGAGGTCTGCACAACGCATCACCGGGGGCAAACTACCTGCCCTCCAGGACACCTACACCACCCGATGTTACAGGAAGGCCATAAAGATCATCAAGGACAACAACCACCCGAGCCACTGCCTGTTCACCCCGCTATCATCCAGAAGGCGAGGTCAGTACAGGTGCATCAAAGCTGGGACCGAGAGACTGAAAAACAGCTTCTATCTCAAGGCCATCAGACTGTTAAACAGCCACCACTAACATTGAGTGGCTGCTGCCAACACACTGACACTGACTCAACTCCAGCCACTTTAATAATGGTAATTGATGGGAAATGATGTAAAATATATCACTAGCCACTTTAAACAATGCTACCTAATATAATGTTACATACCCTACATTATTCATCTCATATGCATACGTATATACTGTACTCTATATCATCTACTGCATCCTTATGTAATACATGTATCACTAGCCACTTTAACTATGCCACTTTGTTTACATACTCATCTCATATGTATATACTGTACTCAATACCATCTACTGTATCTTGCCTATGCTGCTCTGTACCATCACTCATTCATATATCTTTATGTACATATTCTTTATCCCCTTACACTGTGTATAAGACAGTAGTTTTTAAATTGTTAGTTAGATTACTTGTTGGTTATTACTGCATTGTCGGAACTAGAAGCACAAGCATTTCGCTACACTCGCATTAACATCTGCTAACCATGTGTATGTGACAAATAAAATTTGATTTGATTTGATTTGATTTATTTAAGGCTATTTTATGATAGCACTTCACAAACATCCTGAACTTCAGTACGCAAAGGCCACCATTATTACCAATAAAGACTACCTCTAACAAGTAAAAGTTTCCTTTTATGTGAGGCAACTGAACTTAACTTGAATGGAATATAATTGAGTACCCATGTTACCAAAGGTCATCAAGGTAATTTCATTTGAAATAAAAAACATTTCTCCAGTCCTTGAAGACACCTCACAAACCTGAGGGCCAGGCAGGAAGTTATCGTGGCTATATACAGGCTATATACAGTAGCGAGGCTATATACAGTTGCGAGGCTATATACAGTAGCGAGGCTACATACAGACACCGGTTAGTCAGGCTGATTGAGATAGTATGTACATGTAGGTATGGTTAAAGTGACTATGCATATATGATGAACAGAGAGTAGCAGTAGCGTAAAAAGGGAGGGTGGTGGGACACAATGCAGATAGCCCGGTTAGCCAATGTGCAGGAGCCCTGGTTGGTCGGGCCAATTGAGGTAGTATGCACATGAATGTATAGTTAAAGTGACTATCCATATATGATAAACAAAGAGTAGCAGCAGCGTAAAAAGAAGGGTTGGGGGGGCACACAATGCAAATAGTCCAGGTAGCCATTTGACTACCTGTTCAGGAGTCTTATGGCTTGGGGGTAAAAACTGTTGAGAAGCTTTTTTGTCCTAGACTTGGCACTCCGGTACCGCTTGCGATGCTGTAGTAGAGAGAACAGGCCCTAAAAATGGTCAAAGACCCCAGCCACCCCAGTCATAGACTGAGAACATACCTAGAATGTTGTATTCAAATCTGCAGCTAAAATCCTAATTGAAAGCTTTTGGAGAACAGTCATTTTTAGGGCCTGGTGTAGAGGTCCTGGATGGCAGGCAGCTTAGCCCCAGTGATGTACTGGGCTGTACGCACTACCCTCTGTTGTGCCTTGTGGTCAGAGGCCGAGCAATCGCCATACCAGGCAGTGATGCAACCATGCTCTCGATGCTGGAGCTGTAGAACCTTTTGAGGATCTCAGGACCCATGACAAATCTTTTTAGTTTCCTGAGGGGGAATAGGCTTGGTTATGCCCTCTTCACGACTGTCTTGGTGTTTGTTGTTGATGTGGACACCAAGGAACTTGGTCCACTACAGCCCTGTCGATGAAAATGGGGGCATGCTCGGTCCTCCTTTTCCTGTAGTCCACAATCATCTCCTTAGTCTTGGTTACGTTGAGAGATAGGTTGTTATTCTTGCACCACCCAGCCAGGTCTCTGACCTCCCTATAGGCTGTCTCGAACATTACCTTTTATTGTTATCCCTGCAGAGTATCTCCAAATGATGCCATGAAGGTTAGTTCCCATGACTAAATGTCTCTTCCTTTTTATATGATATGATTCCTACCTACCTTTCCAGTCTGGTGACTTCATCGCCTCCCACTGCCCTCTCGGCCTTGCATAAAGCAATGCCGACCCGTCATTAGCATAATGTGGTCACAATCAGACAATGGGCAATGGAGATTACCTGTCACAGAGTTGGGCTTGAGCATCTTATTCAATTTATCACTGTTCCTCCCAATGACATTGGTATTATGGTCACTTTGTCTCTTTTATTACAATTATTATTACTGTTCCTGCCATTCCTATTGATTAATGAAAGAAACAGTGTTTCAGCTTCAGAGTGATAATTTAGACGAACTCATGTTAATCAAAATGAACAAAACCCCAAACAGGTTGAATATTGCATTCAACATAGTACAGCATTATGAAATCAAATGTTTTGACAAGTTCATTATTTATGTTCCAATTAGCCTCTTTCACCCCCCATTTAATCTTACTTTTGGTGTCCCTTTGTAAACTTAGGAACCCTATTCAATCACATAATTGTATTAATAAAAACAACTCTTGCACTGGCAGAATTGTTTTGTTCCCAAAACTAAACAATGTTTTGAAGAAACTCAAATGCATGAAGGTAAGAACTCTTTGGTTGTCTTCTCTGCTGTGCTAGAGGACAGCCATCTGCTAGGAAATACATTAATTGTGTGTAGCTTTGATGTCTAACTTCTCCAGTTTTTGATGGGAAAACTATTTCTGAGGCAATATCTGGGAAATGTATGCTTCACAAAATGCCAGTAACCTAGAAGGCAGATACACAGAGATGCCATTAATATAAATCATCAACTCATCTGGCAGAGGAACATCTCAACTGAAATTAAATGGATAATTTTGGACACAGACTGAATACCAAGCATGTTGGTTTGGTAGTGCAGCTAATATGTTGCCAAGTACGAGGATACGAACAAAAGAATTATCAACGAGATTCAGCAAAATTAAATGCATGGAATAGAATCTAAAAAAAGAAATGAAAGGAGTTGATTACACTCTCCTTTCAGAGAAAAACTCTCTCTTCCATGCATTCATGTTTTGATTTGTTTTGTAAAGAATTTGTTTCACAGAGAACTTAAGATTTTTTGGAACTTGTCTTTTTGACTCAATCTTTATTTTTTGGAAGTTTTACATAGACATTTAAATAAAGCACATAATCTTTCACAACTCAAACATTAATTTTACAGATACATCTCACTTTTTTAACTAGCCCCAGCATTTGCAGAGGGTTAGTACTTATCAGAAAACAGTAGAGATTGGAACCATGTCATGCTTGAATAACCAACAAACATTTTAGAGAAATTTCCAAGCTCGGTCTACACTCTGAATACGTCTAGATAATTTACCAGACTTTCAAACTGAGGTCAAAATGTACTTTGTTTTACCTTAATTCTTCCCCTTTTCAGACATATGCATAGTCTGTTTTGTGAAGAATGTTTATTGCAAACTAGAAATCTGGGTTAAAGGATAGGAAGAAAGAGAGCAAGGTAATAAGATGGTCAAGATATTCTTGCATCCTAACCAACATGACAGTCTGATACAGCAACTTGAATGTGAGGAGTAAAAACAAGCTGGCCACAATTGTCAGCCAGCAAAATCATCGGTCAGCCACAGGAACAGCCTCTTCCATAGGGCAACCAAAAGGAAGGCACGGACTGTTGTTAGAGACCCGTCCCACCCTCTATACATCCTCAGTTCAAGAGGCTTCCCTCTCACATTCTGATGTTATATTGTACTGCAGTACTGCAGAGAGCAGATACGTCTGTCTCTCCCCTCAGCTTTGGGGAGCACCAGTCAAAGCTCTGACATCTCCCCCCATCCCGGCCCTGAAACTATTTCCCCCTGGCATCTATATGTGATGTTGTAGTACTACTTAAGTCATTTTTCTAGGGTTTCTGTACTTTACCTTACTATTTATATATCTTTTTTACTGTAACTTTTGCTTCACTACATTCCTAAGGAAAATATGTACTTTTTACTACCATACATTTTCTGACACCCAAAAGTACTCGTTACATTTGCGAATGCTCAGGCAAGACAGCAATATGGTGCACTTATAACAGGTTGTCATCCCTACTGCCTCTGATCTGGAGGGCTCACTAAACACAAATAATGCATTTGTAAATGTTGTCTGAGTGTTCGAGTGAGCTGTCCGTAAATAATAATAAAAATAAGCAAATTGTGGTTTTCTTAAAATAAGGAATTTGATGTATAGCATTTACTTTTTACTTTTCTCAAGTATGAAAATGTAATACTTTTTCCACCACTGTACTTCAGTACATTTAAAACCAGACACTTTTAGACGTTTACTCAAGTAGTATGTTACTGGGTGACTTTCACTTTTAATTGAGTAATTTTCTATTAAGGTACTGTATCTTTACTTTTACTCAAGTATGACAATTGAGTACTTTTTCACTGCAGTCTGTAAAGACAGTTTATTGGATGTTGCTGTGAATTGATGGGGATTGTAATTGACAGTGGGAGTTTGAATTGATGGTGGAGATGAAATGAAGACTGAACTAAAATGATTGTAGTGGTGGGTGTATGGGAAAAAGAAAGACAGATATAAGAGTGGTATTTTATTGACACATCTTCTGTTCCTGTTCATCCCGTAATTTCTCAGTCTGTGTGTAACTATGTCCTAGGCCTGCCTGTTTCCTGTGTGTGGGTGGATGGGTGGGTGGGTGTCTTGGAGAGTAAGTGCCCACAGTCATTAGGATTGAAGTGACAGTAGACATGTTTCCTTTTATTTAAAAAAAAAACTCTGAAAGCTTAGCTTTCAGGATTTCATTCATATAAAAAGATAAAAAATTTGATATTTGTAAAAATTTTACTTTTAAAGAAAAGTAGAAGCACTAAGCCTATAAATATTGATATTTTCAGAATGGAAGACTCCAGGGTAAATAAATCAAAAGTATAGCATTTAACTGCAGCGCCAGTCGTTCCACCAAACCCATCTTCGTTTGTGTCAGGTTTTGTTGAAAAACTTTGGATGGTGCTAAAACAATGCCATCTTTATACACGTTCGCTATTAGTCTTTTGGGGTGGGGGTTTTAAACCACGCTATAAAGTGCTCGGTTAAAGTGCTTAAAAGTGACTCAAATGACTAAGACAAGAATGAACTGAGATTATAATTGTATTTTTCATTGGCCTGGGTGGCCCCTCACAAGAGCCAGGGATGGAGCTGGATCTGCTCCATGGTTGGTCGGTCTGCTGCCTTAGTGCTCAGGCACCAGCGAATCAGCTGACGGCACTCTGGTGGAGAGGAAGTAACAACAGGTATATGATTAGACAGAGGATAATTCCATAATCATCTATTGTAGTATGAGGTTACATCATCTACCCCTTTATGGAAATCTCTTCCCCTACTTCATCCAACCCTCATCCCTCTTTCTCTGACCGGGGGACAGTCCCTTGGTGAAGCGCACGCGGCCCTTGATGGTCTCTCGGATGGTGCTGAAGGGCAGGAAGCCACATATCAGGTTGTAGAGGGTGATGCCCACCGACCAGACAGTAGCTGGACCTGCCAGGTACTGTCTATGTAGGAACCACTCTGGAGGGGTGTACTCCAGGGTGCCTGAGAGGAGGCAGACAGACACAGGAAACGTATTATTCAGTAGCCTTTTTGAAAGCATACTGAGAGCGTAGGCTGCATGCTGAAATCAACAATAGGGCTAAGTGGAGTTTCCGTCATATTGCTTCCACTCTCACTGAGCAATTCTTAGTGATCTGCTCTCTCAACCACCACATTCCCTCCCTTACACTCTCTAAGGTCTCTAACCTGCAAAGTCCTTGTAGGCCGTATTCTTCAGCAGGTCTCCACAGCCAAAGTCGAACAGCTTGACGTGCTGCGAGTCAGTCTGGATCAGCAGGTTCTCTGGCTTGACGTCCCGGTGCAGGACCCCTCGCTCGCTGCAGTGGTTCAGCGCCCTCAACAGCTGCACCATCACCTGGCGCGCTAAGCCCTCGCTCATGGTGCCTCCCCGGTCCTGGCAGAAGGCGATAAGGTCTTGGCAGGGCTCGGGGCGCTCCAGCACCATGATGTAGCGCGATGGCTGGTCAAACCACTCCAGCAGCTGCATGATGTAGGGACACTGTGGCGCCACGTTCACCTGCTTCATCAACGCCACCTCCAGGGGCAGGGGCCCTTCTTGTCCAGGCTGTGTGTGTGCGTGTGTGTGTGTGTGTGTGCGTGCAAAGGAGGAGGGGGAGAGGGAACTGCTGTTATCAATTGCAGTTAGGCTAGCATTAGTAGAGATAACTGATATACCCCCTACAGTAAAATCAACCAGTAGACTAACACTCACAATGTCCAGCTCCTCCTCAGCTTGGGCCTTGGACACATACTTGATGGCTACCTGTGGGACAGGAATAGCAACAACAGTCTAAGTACAGCTGTTACATGTAAAAAAAATACAATTAAAAAAGAAATGTGTTGTTATAACATTCTCAGTGCTTTCATGAGAATAATACAAAATTAACTCATACAGGAGACAGCTGAGGCTGGTCAGGTATGACGAAGGGCCTTTCAGAAGTAAATGGCCAGGTGAAGATATATGAAAGGTATTAAAGGAAAATCAGTTACACCATCATAAAAAGCCATTATGAAGGAATGTTGTCAGGCTGCTTAGCTGCACTGTACAATTAAAGCAGACATGAGTTATTTTCCCTTATAAACTGGGTGGTTCCAGCCCTTAATGCTGATTGGTTGACAGCTGTTGTATATGAGACCATATACCACGGCTATGACAATTTATTTTTATTTTTACTGTTCTAATTACTTTAGTAACCAGTTTATAATAGCAATAAGGCACCTCGGGGGTTTGTGGTATATGGCCAATATACCACGGCTATTGGCTGTATCCAGGCACAACGCATTGCGGAGTGCCTAAGAACAACCCTTAGCTGTGGTATATTGGCCATATACCACACCCTCTCGTGCCTTATTGCTTAATTTTACGTCAAATATACTAAATAACAATATAAACACAACATGTAAAGTGTTGGTCCCATGTTCCATGAGCTGAAATTAATTGATTACACACAAAAACCTTATTTCTCTCAAATGTTGTGCACAAATGTGTTTACATCCCTGTTAGTGAGCGTTTCTTCTTTCCCAAGATAATACATCCACCTGACAGGTGTGTCATATAAGCTGATTAAACAGCATGATCATTACACAGGTGGTTCTTGTACTGGGGACAATAAAATGGCACTCTTAAATGTGCAGTTTTGACACACAACACAATGCCACAGATGTCCAAATTTAGAGGGAGTGCTCAATGGGCATGTTGAGTGCAGGAATGACCACCAGAGCTGTTGCCAGATAATTGAATGTTCATTTCTCTAACATAAGCCTTCAATGTCATTTTAGAGAATTTGGCAGTATGTGCAACCAGCCTCACAACCGCAGACCACGTGTAACCACGCCAGCCCAGGACCTCCACATCTGGTTTCTTCACCTGCGGTATCATCTGAGACCAGCCACCAGGACAGCTGATGAGTATTTCTGTCTGTAATGAAGCCCTTATGGGGGGAAAACCTCATTCTGACTGGCTGGGCCTGGCTCCCCAGTTGGTGGGCCTGACTCCCACGTGGGTGGGCCTATACCCTCCCAGGCCTACACACAGCTGCAGCCCTGCCCAGTTATGTGAAATACATAATGACCTAATGAATGTATTTCAATTGACTGATTTCTTCATATGAACTGTAACTCATTGAAATATTTGCCTGTTGCATTTATATATTTGCTCAGTATAATTACAGGCTTGTTTAATGACTGGGTCAGTCTTCCTGATTTGCAAGGGAGCAGCGCAAGATCTCACTAAATGCAAAGAAAGTAGAGATTTTCTATTGAAAAGGAAAGTTTAGTGAGGTTGGGTAACTACCTTCCTACACTGCCACTGTTAGGAGAGGGGCTAAATCTGGAGGATAGATGGAGCGAGGGGGGGGGGGGGGGGGCAATTATATTGACTGACAGCCCACAGGGAAATAAGATGTACTGTAACAGGAGGACCTAGGTGAGAATAGGCCTGTCATGCCCAAGGCATGTATTACCGCAGAGCAGTCTCAAATGCTGAGTCACAACTCAGTCCAATTGAGTTATAGCTCAATACTGGGCCCTGGGTTTGTTCCTGTGTCAGGTCACATTGACTTTGGGTGGCCATGTCACAGTACAAAAGAGTGTGAACCACTGCTCCAGAGGAATATTTTGTATCCATTCTCTCACCAAGAAAATATCTCAGACCACCATTGCAACTGTATGAGAAGACCAGCCTCAGCTGAATCTTGCCCCCTGGTGGGCCAAGGAAGGTGAGTGTGTGCTTGACCCATGACACTGGACAAGAGTTATGGGAGTTTAGGTGTAAGATGGAATCGAGAGCAGCCTCTTTGTTTTAAATACCCTTGGCCCTTTAAATAAGCTACAGTAGCTTCATGCAAAAGCACTGCTTGACTTGGACAGAAATGCAGAAGTGCCGGTACTCATTTTGGGTGCCGTTACTGTTTGCATTTAGGTGCAGGAGCAACACAATACATTTGAGCTAATATTCTATAAAAGAAAAAGGAGTTTAAGCAGTAGAATGTGAGGAGCAGGTACTCAGCTCCAGTGAGCTCCTGCCCAAGTCAAGCGCTGTGCAAAAGGTACACAAATCAATAGTCTACCGCCATAGAGCGCCGACAATCAAAAGCTATAGCATCAATGAGACAGAATGTCTCAAACGATAAGAATGTAAGAATTTGCAAGGGCGTGAGGCTTTCTATGATGGTTAGATCCCTCTAGTGTGCGAGTAGGACGACTCTGCGAGTGTGCGAGTAGGACGACTCTGCGAGTGTGCGAGTAGGACGACTCTGCGAGTGTGCGAGTAGGACGACTCTGCGAGTGTGCGAGTAGGACGACTCTGCGAGTGTGCGAGTAGGACGACTCTGCGAGTGTGCGAGTAGGACGACTCTGCGAGTGTGCGAGTAGGACGACTCTGCGAGTGTGCGAGTAGGACGACTCTGCGAGTGTGCGAGTAGGACGACTCTGCGAGTGTGTAAGATTGAGAAAGTGAGAGTAGAAACATGTATAAGACTACCAGTCAGTTTCTGCTTTCAACAATATATCAGTTATTTGTTGCTTTGCCAAACAAGCAGGACAACAACAAGTTGGCTGAGGCAGAAACAGACTGGGTAACCAGACTGGCTTAAGATTTTGTATGACACTAAAACAATATTAAGTGTCACACAGACAACATGTGTTTTCACAGGAGAGGGAAGAGTTGTGTGTTGTCTCACCTGCATGCCGTCAGATTTGCGGGTCCCTGCATAGACAGAGCCATAGCCCCCTTTCCCCAGCAACGGCCCCTTTACATACAGCTTTTCCAGTCGGGCTGAAACGAAACAAAGCTGTGAAAATTCATTCCCTCCTGATGGGACCGGAAATTATTTCTGAATCTGTTTGGTGGTCACTTTTACCTTTGCGGTGGCGTTTAGTGGCTTTAGGACGGGAAGTGGAGGGGCAGTCATCCTTTGCCCCCACCAGGCACAGTGGCCAGGGGCCTTGAGTCTGGTTCAGGGCTGGACCATGGCCTACAGGCTCCATCCAACCCCCCCTGCCTGGGGCCCAGGCCCTGGAGGTCACAGCATTGCATCTCTGGCTAACATTCCCTGTACGCCGGCACAGGACCTTGGGTGCAGGGGGAGCCGGCGCAGCAAATAGCTCCTGGAAAGCATTTGGCTCCTTGGACCCTCTACATTCTAAGTCGGGGGAAGCAGTTTTGGCGTTGTGGAACCCAGACCTTTTCCTCTTCCGCCTGCCGCCTCCATTCAGACCGCAACCCTGGTCAGAGCTGTTGGGGACTATAGGAAGAACAGAGAGGGGCAAACAGTTAATGATAACATCCTTTTAAACAGATATTTAAATATTAGGTTAACTTTTTTGATAATAACAACAACAAGGTCAATGTAGTTTGATTATAACATTTCTTCTGTCATTTCCATCCCATCTCCTTCCATATACCCATTTACAATATAGCCTAAATGTATTTATCTAGCCTACTTTACAAGACTAGGCACCCAGACTACTTTTTTTTATTTTCGTTTACCTGGAGAGAGAACTTCCTGGGAGCTACGAGTAATCATGGTTGAATTCTATCCTCTTAAATCAGCCATGATTTTAGGTAGGCTGAAACGGATATCAAACCAGATATTTGCGTCTGACAGATTGTCACATGGCCTTAAAAAACACTATTGCTCTGACGTAATGTACAGTGACAATTATGACGTGCCATGATGTAAAACAAAGAGTTGTGCGCGCCAAGTGTCCCATACCTATTGCAAGCAATGACTGCCTGCTTTACGAGTTCAATTGTGCCTGTACATGCAAATCCAAAAGAGGGCGCTGCTAGCTCTTACAAAAGCGCCTTAAATTGTTGCTTTTACCTAAAATTTCTGAGATGACCCATTCCTCTATTTCATGGGTTAGAAACGAAGAGAAAGGTTTAAAGCCAAGATAAAAGCAGCCATACCTTGCATTTTGTGACGCCATATGCTAACAATATCACATACTTTTTATTTCTTTTTTTATAAATGTCGAAATCTTCACACACCTACAACTGTTTTTGAAATCTTGGTCCATGGAGAGTGGAGACCCACATACTGTGCAGGCTTTTGTTTTAATCCATACCAATTGATGAAACAACAAAACCTTGACACATTTAATCAGTTACAAAAAGCTTAATATGACCTAACACTATATAGTCAAACTTAATCATCATCATTAGGCCTACTTTATCTCACATTTTTGTAAAAAAATATATATATTTGTAAATTCAGTGTTTTTGAGAAAAATGCCCCTAAACTCTCTGAATCCACAACAAATAAGTTAGGTATGGATTTTTTTTTCAATACCTTTTAAGCTCTGCATAAACACCCAATGTGAAAACATTTGAGAAAATTGGCCAAATATCAATTTGCACTTTGTTGGCAATGACCCTCAGACAAGGATGAAAGAAAGCAGTGGAGAGAGATTAAAAACAGCTGTGTGTGTTTGTGTGTGTGTGTGTGTGTTTATGGACAAAGACACCTGTGATTTGCTCCCTCCAAACACAGTTCAAACAGTTTCCACCCTCCAAGCGATCTAAATATAAAGTGAGGAGGAAGTCAAACTGCTGTTGTTCTTAGTAATAAGTGGTTATCATACACTATATATACAAAGTATGTGGAAACCCTTCAAATTAGTGGATTTGGCCATTTCAGCCACACCCGTTGCTGACAGGTGTATAAAATCGAGCACACGGCCATGCAATCACCATAGACAATCATTAGCAGTAGAATGGCCTTACTGAAGAGCTCAGTGACAGTCAACGGATGCCACCTTTCCAACAAGTCAGTTGGTCAAATTTCTGCCCTGGTCAACTGTAAGTGCTGTTATTGTGAAGTGGGAACGACTAGGAGCAACAACGGCTCAGCCGCGAAGTGGTAGGCCACACAAGCTCACAGAACGGGACCGCCGAGTGCTGAAGTGGGTACAAATCGCCTGTCCTCGGTTGTAACACTCACTACCGAGTTCCAAACTGCCTCTGGAAGCAACGTCAGCACAATAACTGTTAGTTGGGAGCTTCATGAAATGGGTTTCCATGGCCGAGCAGCCCCACCCAATGCATAGTGCCAACTGTAAAGTTTGGTGGACGAGGAATAATGTCTGGGGCTGTGTTTCATGGTTTGGGCTAGGCTTTTTAGTTCCAGTGAAGGGAAATGTTAACACTACAGAATACAATGACATTCTACACAATTCTGTGCTTCCAACTTTGTGGCAACAGTTTGGGGAAGGCCCTTTCCTGTTTCAGCATGACAATGCCCCTGTGCCAAATGTCCAGTCTTTTCCAATGTGAAAGAGGTTGGTTAAGGCCAGATGGACAAGGCCACAGTTTTTGGAATGACACTCAGCCCTGGGTGGATATCAGACTCAGGGTTTTCCCCTAACTAAATATTTTCTATCGCCACGGGGCTTCTGGTTTGAACAGGAAAGCCACTTGAACCACTCGAGGGACGGGTGGATGTCAACAGACTGATTTGCATGAGGCATAAGGTCGTAATTTGCTATAATTGGAGAAAGTTATAGAAGACGTGCCTATATAATCTAATGAGACATTTCATTAATGTGTCAATTATTGGTTTGAATAGTTTTGCATATTTACAGACACCCTTTTCAACGGTAACACATTCATATACTACCTACTACATTGACAAGCAACTTACAAATGCACTTTTACCACAACAAACCATTATCATCTCCCTCTAAAACAGCTAGACTGCAGACAGGACTGCTAAGTCTGGCTGTTTACAAAAATATATATATATATTCTGTGATGCATTTCCCACCACAACCAAAACCACTTTGAGACCTCAGGTATAGTGTTCGATATAGCCTCGGACCGAATGCCCAAGGAGGGAGTAAGTGTGTGATTTCGTAACCAAATAATATCCTATCCTATGGGTGTCATTGAATACACAACATGATTAAACCTCCTCCAGTACGCCCACAACCAGTACGGAATGAAACAGGGAGGGACCTACTGGAATCTGTCCAATAGAAACTGTTTGGACTAATGATTACTCCCCTGATGTTCTCCTCAGTTGATCATGAATCCTTTGACCATGAGATTGACGTGGTTGCACCATACACACAGACTCCTTCAGTCTGAAGGGCCTGTAGAAGGCCTGGGCCCAGAACTTGGCCCAAACTCATTTGACAAGCTGTAGCAGATCCAGGAAGACAACAATGTATGTCCATTTCTCTTGTGCTTTTGTCAAAAATGTGTCCTTTATACACACAGTACAAGGCCAATATACTAAAGCACCTTATACCACTCACCACTGCGACCTGTATGCTCTAGTCGGCTGGCCCTCGCTACATATTCATCGCCAGACCCACTGGCCCCAGGTCATCTACAAGTCCATGCTAGGTAAAGCTCCGCCTTATCTCAGTTCACTGGTCACGATGGCAACATCCACCCGTAGCACGCGCTCCAGCAGGTGTATCTCACTGATCATCCCTAAAGCCAACACCTCATTTGGCAGCCTTTCGTTCCAGTTCTCTGCTGCCTGTGACTGGAGCGAATTGCAAAAATCGCTGAAGTTGGAGACTTTTATCTCCCTCACCAATTTCAAACATCTGCTATCTGAGCAGCTAACCGATCGCTGCAGCTGTACATAGTCTATCGGTAAATAGCCCACCCATTTTTACCTACCTCATCCCCATACTGTTTATATTTATTTACTTTTCTGCTTTTTTGCACACCAATATCTCTACCTGTACATGACCATCTGATCATTTATCACTCCAGTGTTAATCTGCAAAATTGTAATTATTCGCCTACCTCCTCATGCCTTTTGCACACAATGTATAGACTCTTTTTTCTACTGTGTTATTGACTTGTTAATTGGTTTACTCCATGTGTAACTCTGTGTTGTCTGTTCACACTGCTATGCTTTATCTTGGCCAGGTCGCAGTTGTAAATGAGAACTTGTTCTCAACTAGCCTACCTGGTTAAATAAAGGTGAAATAAATAATAAAAAATTAAAAAATTAATGCCCAGATAGATGACGTAGGGTTTCTACAGAACTACAGAAGGGACTTTGGCTCAACAGCAATTCTCACTTTCACCAACTGTTGCTGTGAAGTTATTCTGACCACTCGACACAGAACAAGACCAGAGTAAACGATCACTTAGAGGAATGTTATTTTTTTGACTGTCTTCTTCGCAATAGCTAAGTCAAGACTCTCTCTCTCTCTAGTCGTCTTGTTACTGTTGCTCACTGGAGCTCATGGACAAGGACAGGCGAAGGGTGATTGTGGGTGCTTCACACATCTTTGCACTCCATTTAATCAAATGTGACCTGTTTGACAGAGACAGAGCAACTCTTTGAAAGTGGAAGTTTAACTTTGAATTACATTGAATTTGATTTACTGTATTTCTATAGAAATTAGTGCCCCAATGATCTGCAACAGCTTCACTCTTGCTGATCCTGGCTTTGCAGTGATTTGCTTCATACGGAGGTGGACAGACATACATTATTTGCCAGTTACCTGTCAAGTCAGATCAGTGTGATGGACAGAAAACAGGGAATTAAATCTATGCAAGATGTTTGAAATATTTAAAATGTGTGGGGAGGGTTGTACTGTTGTAGGTCAAGTACAACATTCTCTTGCCATTGTACCTCCTACTGTGTTCAGTTAGCTAGGATTCATCATTGTGAAGCACTGCTGATTACACAATCATAGTCACCATTACCATCATCTGTTTATTAATGGTCAATGCATTCTTTTACAAGTTCGTTCCATTGTATTTCTGTCAGTAAAGAACATCGTTAAGATCATAATTGCACAGCTGAAGCTTTTCTGACAGCTATGCGCTGTCTTTTTGCATTGTTCTCTAGGCCCCTGTCTTTTTGCATTGTTCTCTAGGCCCCTGTCTTTTTGCATTGTTCTCTAGGCCCCTGTCTTTTGAAATGTATCTGACATATTATTGAAGTGACTTTTGTGGGACCCCAACGGGTAACTTCCTCATGTATGTTCATGCTTCTCCTATCACTAAAATAATTGAGGAAGTTGCCCGTTGGGGTCTCACAATAAAAGTCACTTTTAAAGTAAAACATTTCCGATAACAGCCAGCACTATTCAAACAATGCACCTCGGTTTCCGATGCAGGGTAGTTCATCACAGACCCCCCCACCATGGAGAGGCAAGGCAGGCTAACTGAGCACAGGTGTTTAGTTACAACAGTAAGGCTATTAATACCTGTGGAGTGAAACAACGTGGCTTTGTAGAATGACACATGGACCATTACAGCTGCTCTTCAAAACAGCTTTTCCACCATCATTCATTTGAAATCGGTTTCTCATACAAAGCAGTATGAATAAGGTACTCTCAGATAGAAAATGAAAATGAGTTTTAAATATAGCATTTTGTAGCACCCCTATGTCAAAAAGAAAGTAGAAAAGGAGAACGCCAGGAGAAGGCATTCCAACCTCCTCCAGTTCAAAACCGCTGCAATAGAGGATGTATAGCATGTGTGGCATAAACTGTCCAACACACCAGCCTTCTGCGGTAATGTCAATTTCTATTCTCAGTAGGAACACTGTCCCTAGTAGAAGACTGTGACAGTAGGCTACATGCGTCCAGTTTAAGCATCTGCCAGTAGAAAGTGCCATGCAGCTTTTGAAGTTACAGCATCAGGACCAGCCATCGCTCCCATCTGTAAGAGAGTAGTCACACACAAGCAGTTCTCACCTTTACACCGAACTCCCCACTCAACGGTTGTCTGTGCATTTATTGCATGTTGTTCATGGACAAAGCAGTCTAGCTTCCCCGCTGATCACAACACCCAACCTGACCTAGTACATCTTGCTTTCTTAGTGGCGTGTTAAACTGCCACATCCCACTGGCAGCTAGCTTAATACCTCTTCTCTTCCTCCAACCAGTCATGGGTGGTCCACCTGCCAGTCTTTAGAGGCCGGATGGACATCAGTGCGGATGGCTCCCCGTCTGATTGTCCGTTGTTTCCTCAGCTTGATGTCGTAGGTTTTAAGCAATCAATAGTGCTTTTCTGAAGATGTTGTAAACTATTTGTTGTTGCCATACTGGGGCTGAATCCCCCCCCCCCAGCTTGGACTATTAGGTTTAGTTTGGTCCCATTTTAGTAAGAAAAATCTTAAGATGTATAACTACCACAAGTTTATACTGGCCTGATAAAGGAGTCAATCTATAACACCATCTGCAACATTACCACAAAAATCTCAAGTATCAACATACAAATACTAAACCTTCCTATTTTCTCAATAGGATTTCAAAATAATTATTTGCTGTGAAGTCTCAGTAAAAACTCAATAGCACTTAAACTTACCCAGACGGAGGTCAAAGTTGCGACAACGGGTCATAATCACAGCCAGGCTGCAGCCCTCTGCGGTTTCCATGGGAACTGTACAGTGGAGATTAGCCAGGGGCTGTAGTGAGTGGGACGTGGGCTGGATGGTGTATCAGAAAGACGTGGGCTGGATGGTGTATCAGAAAGACGTGGGCTGGATGGTGTATCAGAAAGACGTGGGCTGGATGGTGTATCAGAAAGACGTGGGCTGGATGGTGTATCAGAAAGACTTGGGCTGGATGGTGTATCAGAAAGACGTGGGCTGGATGGTGTATCAGAAAGACGTGGGCTGGATGGTGTATCAGAAAGACTTGGGCTGGATGGTGTATCAGAAAGACGTGGGCTGGATGGTGTATAATAAAGACTTGGGCTGGATGGTGTATCAGAAAGACTTGGGCTGGATGGTGTATCAGAAAGACTTGGGCTGGATGGTGTATCAGAAAGACTTGGGCTGGATGGTGTATCAGAAAGACTTGGGCTGGATGGTGTATCAGAAAGACTTGGGCTGGATGGTGTATCAGAAAGACGTGGGCTGGATGGTGTATCAGAAAGACGTGGGCTGGATGGTGTATCAGAAAGACTTGGGCTGGATGGTGTATCAAGAGGGATTTGGAGGCATTTAACCAACTTCAACCTGAACGTTTTGATAGACCTGTACTGCGGGGAGATGGACAGTAAAATATTCCTATTCCAGATTTCTTTTAACGCTTTTTGCACTTGTTGGACAAGTTAAGCTTCATACATAATTTATTGTTTCAGGGAATGGTAAATGTGACAAACAACCATCCCTATAATCTTAACTTTATTTGACTTTGTCAAGACACCACAGGCTCAGTTGAGGGCCTCTTGATAATTCATCAGAAATGGATGAATGTAAGATGTCGAACAGATAAATGAAAGGACAGCTATGAACATGGCATCTTCAGAATGAGTAAAATAGCATTCAGAAATGCTTGGTGCAGAGCCTGGCAGAATTCCTCAACATTGTGTAAGAATTGGTTACGTTGCACAATACACAAGGAATTCTGCGATGCTCGGAATAGAAAGCAGTGGCTAATTAAATTCTTCTACATAACTAAAAGTGACTTGATCACGAATGTTAAGATATGCATAAGGAAAACAAAATTTTCTGGGCTTCCCATTGAGTCACTGGACAAACAGAGCAGTTTGGCTGCTGGATTATGGCATGATTATTACGAGCACTACAGGCCATGTGACTATCAGGCAGCCTATGAGGTCATGGAGCAGTCAGTTCTCAGCTCCCCGAGAAGACTGTCGCCACCACCTAGCAAGCTCCCTCTAAACACCATAGTAAATAGTCATTCCCCTCTGAAGCCATGAGGACTTTTTCCAGCAAGCCAAAGAAGAGACAGATTTTAGGCAATATGGTATTTATATATTTCAATTCAGAGAAAATTAGTATCCAATGATATGCTGTATTACATTCAGGTTTAAGCCCTTAAGACTTTCATAACGAGAATTTAAATGGCAACAGGAAAAAAAAAATCTTAGAAAAGACAACAAAAAACACCACCCGATAGCAATGGAGAGAACTTCAATTCCATGAGGCTTGAGAGGTTAACAAACCAAACCAGATAAGCAGGCAAAGAAAACAAACAAAAAAGTATGGTATGCTCCTTTTCAGAAATCTCACATTGTTCCCTCATTTCTGTGTTCAGACATAATTTTTGCTTAACGGGTGTACAATGTTAAATCTCAGGTTGTGTAGGTACCCCTAGCTCACTCTCCTGAGGTGATGTCAGACAGGAAATCCAGTCCTGTCAGTTTACGGTCTCAGCGGTAATGTAGCTCTTGTTTACGACCTCTCTCCAGAGAAAGAGAGTAAAGTGCTGGTGTTTAATCCGGTCCATACATGAAGGTAAGACGAGCACAAGAGACCTGAAACAGCGGCATTTGTATAACTACATAGTATACTGTACAAAACAAACCCCAAACACTATACAAATATACAAAATCAACAGAAGTCATTTCAAAATATTCCTTAAGTGAGGTGAAAGAAGAAAAAAATAGTTGATTAAGGAAACTACAGATTATGGTAGGATTTGCATTAATATAGTTGTGCCCAATATCAGTATGTTGTTTGAGTATAATGATAAACCTTCAAGAGTGAGGGATGTAGTATTTTGAGCATCTGCAACAATACAACCTGATAATCAAAGACAATGGGGTAGGAGATTTGCATCGAAGTACTGTATGACGTCTCATGTCTTATTGCTTGCCAAAGAGATGGACTTTTATAGGGTTCTACAGTTACTTCTTAGAGAAGCTAAAAAAGAAAAAAAGGAAAGAAAAATGATCCCTTTTGTCAGTTCTGTCACTCAAACACACACACACATCTCAGGATAAACGTTCCATATTACACTGAAAGACTACAGATTAGTTCAAGTCTTTGCCACCTGTGAGCCTGACTGCTTAGATGTAAAAACAAGTTGCTTTAAAAAAAAGGAGAGAAAGGATTCCCATGGAAACACAGGAAGATAAACTATGCCCAGACTGAAAGTGATTGAATTAGATCTGTCTGTCCCAGAGTGTAAAACCAGAAATGGTTAGTGCATTTGACATTCGCTTCACAGCGTGAAAAAGTGATGGTGGTTGCGGGTAGGTCATCATTAGTCCTCCAACAAGCCTTTCACATGTCAGTGTCAGCTGACACAGACTGGCCATACCTTATAGGGAAATACAGTTGGAAGAGGGCCACAGGGGGGCAGGGACAGTCCTGGTTCCTCTGAGAGAAGTCGATGGTAGACACTTCCTGTACAGTTCCTGTGCGTTATGCAATGATTTCCCATTCTCTGTTCAGGCAAGTTCAGTTCAGCTTTATTTTCTGACAGGTCAGGATACCCTGGAACTTTGAGGGCAGGTTAGGAAGCAGTCACATACTGAGGAGACCACAGTAAGACAATGGACTGATTTCCTGATCTCCACAGGTCAAGTTTCTGCTCGCACAGCACTCTAGAGGCACTCAGTGGAGACTCCAGCCAGGAACTTGCCAAATACTTTAGATAAACCCATATCTCCAACACTGGACAGTACTCTATAAAGCATGACAATATTTTTAGGTGCATGTTTTCTATGATTTAGTAAGAAATATCTGAAGTAAAGCTTTCTAGTGCATTCACACACACCAACACAATGATCACACAAACTTCTCCCTACAGCCATTATTCAGCTTAGGGTTATACCGACAGAACACAGCCTCAAAATAGAAGTTACAGTACTAGGGTCTGATGCAATATCTCATTAAAACAGGGCTGCCCAGACAACTCACTTTCTCAGAAGGCACTGTGTGAAAATTAAGGTCTGTGTGAGGTACATTTTTGGGATGATTGAATATGTCCATTTCAAATACATGCTATTACAAGTTAAGCTGTGGAGAAAAACACTTCAACTTCAAAACTGAAAGTTGGCCACCACTCTATACTAAGACATACACACCTAGAGGAGCTTCACCATACAATCATAACGCTTTAGCTGATTTGTCATTTGAGAGGTTAGTGAAGGAGGGGTTATTTAGGTTAGAAAATAATGAAGCAGCTACAAACCTAGAAAAAAAAGCACCTATAGGTATTTTACCTGAAATATTTAAATGGGTAGGTAGACCATGTGACGTGTGACTGAATGCTAATCGCTTCTCCCTGCAGAAATATCAGCATTGAGGCATGTACCTCTTAAGGTTCATCTGTAAAAAAATATATAAAAAAAAATAAAAAAGGGGAAATGAAATCAAGACTATAATAGAAGAGGATGACATTAACAGAGAGGACAATGAGAGGACAATGAGAGGACAATGAGAGGTGCTACATGACTCCTAGCATCATTCTCTCCTGTAGTGAGGTCCACTGTTTAATGGAAAACAAAGAGGATGACTGTGGAGCACGCCATACAGGAAGCAGCCATACTACAAATAGTGTGTGGGATATTTTTACCAAACTTACTACAATTCCCATCAGGTATTTCACTATATTATCATTAAAAAGCATTAATTTCAGCTAGAAGAAAAAAACAACTTTTCTTCAAAACCCTGCTGTGGAGAGAAAAAAACTATAATTATAAGTGGAATATTGCTAATTGATTACTAAAAGGGGAAGATGGAAGGCTGTCAGGAGGGCCTTCCTCAGTCACTGCTGTCCTCCTCATCTTCGTCATCCGACACGTTGTTGAACTTTGACCCTGACCGGCTGTAGGAGTCCGAGTGTGGGCCTAAGCCCATCCCCCCTCCTGCGGAGGCCAGCTGCAGGTAACAGAACTCACACACACGGACCGGTTTGGACGACTGGCTGGGCAGCAGGAATTTCTTGTCAGAGCACGGGCCACAAACCACATAGCCGCACTTGCGGCAATGGTGGCGGCGGCTGAGGGGCGTGAACTTGATCTTCTGGCAGCGCATGCAGAGGGTGGCCTCTGAGTCTGGTATCCAGACGGCTGCGTGCTCGCCAGTCGGCGCCTTGCCGCTCTTCTCCAACAGGTCGCCCACGCACTTGCCGATGTGGCTCATCCACTCTGACTTCTCAGTAGCGGTGGCGGCGTAGACAGCGAAGGACTTGGTGGGTGTCTTGATGAGCCAGCCATTCCGCAGGTCGCCCTCGTCAGCCACCGTGTCGATGGTGACGCTCTCCAATGGGATGATGTGCTGCTTGTTGTACTTCTTCTTCTGGATGACAATGTTGCCGTACACCAGGATGTCGTTGAACAGGAAGAACTGGCGTGCCTTGGGCTTCTTGCGACACAGCTTGGTGAGCACACCCTCACCGATGAGTACGCGGCCCGGTATGACCAGTGGCTGGCCCGCTGCGCCGAAGCAGCCCTCGACTACCTGGATCCGCTTGGAGTTGGCCTCGCTGTTCGCCAGCCGGTCCACCATCTTAGCCTCGCCTGGAGCAGACAGAGAGAGGAGGGAGAGAGAGAAAACTATTGTATTTGAATGTTTTGCAAATACCCCTTCAAAGCTGTGATACAAATATTGAAAGTGGAAAAAAAGTCTCATCCTCATTGTATTTTAAGAATATGAAAAGCAATATTGGAAATATGTCAGGCAATACAGACGAATTTCAATTGAGAACCTCTGAAAAATGTCCATGAACAAGTCCTGAGTCCTCATTCACTTAGCTGCTTTATTAACTTAATAAAAGATGAAAATCCTCCTTTTTGAGTGAGCTTTATTAGACATCCTACTCCAAAATACATGAACATGTAATTATGTTATCTTCCTTTAAAACACTTCTGAAAATCGAGGACAGTTTCATTCTCTCTCTTGATCTCAATGACACCACCAGAGCATTCTATATTAACCCAAAAAGTAATTTAGCTAGTGTAATGTTACTATCTTAGTTAACAATTATCATATACAGCTATTAATAAGGTTGGCTAAAAGATAGTTAGAGGACGCAACATTGTATTTGTCCCATTACGGCAACTGTGAGAGCATGGGCGGCGCCATTGAGGCCATCTCCATTTTGAAGTAGTCAAATGTTCTTCCTCTACTACTCCTATGAGATGGTAAACAAAGTGAAAGGGTGCATACTGCCACCTGAAGTGTGCTGTTTGAACAGGTATACATTTACTGCCACCTTTTCACACAAGTATAATTCACTGGCTGATGCCTCCTGATGACCTGGATGGAATTATGTGATCCTTCCTTTACTCATGAGAAGTCCCACCCTGCTAACTACTTCAAAATGGTGAAAGTCATCAATAGCGCTGCCCATGCTAAAACGGGCTCTTGGGCTCTCGAATCCTCTCTCTCTATGGGTTGGTTACACTTCCAGGATTTCAAGTTACCTTGGAGGTTCTCGGGCAAGCTACTGAAAATCTGAGGAAGATAAGCAACTTGTTGTAACTTGTCACTCTGATCTTAAAAAGTGCGTCTCGGCAGAAATCTATATTTTATTTATATTTATTTTTTCAGTAGCGGCACCGCTGCTAAATTAATATAGGGGAAACACTGCTTCAAGGAACACACACACACAGAGAAGCAAATGCTTAGTATTAATAACTCCCATCGTCCCCACAAAATAATCTGGACAACCATTTTAATGAAGGTTGATAGCTGCAGATTAATGATGTCCACAGAAGATGGGTGTTAAAAAAGAGAAAGAGTTTAATATGGGTCTTTAAGAGATGGTTCACTGAAATGACTTAATTATGCCCTGTAAGCAGTCGATGAAGAAGGTATGACAGCCCATACTTTGGTTTAGTTCGTCTGGCACGGTTTCCACATGCTAATGTTTTAGCATTTGTGGCACAAATCCCATTCAAGTCATGGGACTGATAGCTTTTTTCCCCACACGCATCATATCCAAATCATGTGAAAGTATCCTACATTGATTGTAAAGCTCAATAAAGTCACTTATTGATGCTTTGAACATGAAGCACGAAAAATGCTAATATCAGTCCCATGACTTGGAAAATGTTGAAACTAAACCAAAGCATAGATTGCTGTGCTTTTCACCTTGTCTATAGACCGCTTACAGAGTAAGGAAACCAATATGTCATTTGGGTGAACTATCCCTTTAATGTACCAGTAGAGAATTGCACTGTGACATTATATTCTAACAGGTTCTGATGTACCAGTAGAGAATTGCACTGGGACATTATATTCTAACAGGTTCTGATGTACCAGTAGAGAATTGCACTGGGACATTATATTCTAACAGGTTCTGATGTACCAGTAGAGAATTGCACTGGGACATTATATTCTAACAGGTTCTGACGTACCAGTAGAAAAACCAAGCTGCTCCTATCTAACTTTCATAACGATGACAACCTCCGTTACTCGCTCGCCTCCTTAACCTCGCTCTCTGCCCAGAAAACACCATCTGTCTTTCCCAATCTAATTCCCTCACTCTCTCTATCCTTAGGGCACTTCCATCTGCAGCTTCACAGAACCATGGCATGAAACCAGAAAGCCCCATTTGCCCAGGAACACTAAGGTAATCTGCCTAAATGACTACCGACCCGTAGCACTCATGTCTGTAGCCATGAAGTGCTTTGAAAGGCTGGTCATGGCTCACAACATCATTATCCCAGAAACCCTAGACCCACTCCAATTTGCATACCGCCTCAGATCCCCAGATGATGCAATCTCTATTGCACTCCACAGTGCTCTTTCCCACCTGGACAAAAGGAACACCTACATGAGAATGCTATTCATTGTAGTGGAGCATGTTGAGAGCTTCAAGTTCCTTAATGTCCACATTACCAACAAACTATCATGGTCCAAGACAGTTGTGAAGAGGGCACAACAAAGCCTTATTCCCCCTCAGGAGACTGAAAGGATTTGGCATGGGTCCTCAGAGCCTAAAAACGTTATACAGCTGCACCAGGGTTTCATCCCTGCCTGGTATGTCAACTGCTCAGCACATCACCGGGGTCAAGCTTCCTGCAATCCAGGACCTATATACCAGGCGGTGTCAGAGGAAGGCCCTAAAAATTGTCAAAGACTCCACCCTAGTCATAGATGTCCTCTGCTACCACACAGCAAGCTGTACCAGAGTGCCAAGTCTAGGTCTAAAAGGCTTCTTAACAGCTTCTACCCCCAAGCCATAAGACTCTTGAACAGCTAGTCAAAAGGCTACCTCCCGCTACTCTATTATCTATGCATAGTCTCTTTAACTCTACGTACATATTACGTCAATTACCTCGACTAATCTGTGCCTCCGCACATTGACTGTACCGGTGCCCCTGTATGTAGCCTCACTACTGTTATTTTATACCTCTCATTTTGTTGGTTAAGGTCTTGTAAGTAAGCATTTCACTGTAAGGTCTACACCTGTTCTATTTGGCGTATGTGACAAATACAATGCTACCCTCATCTCTCCCACTCTTTGGAGTGAATCCAAAACTAGCAAAGCAAACACATAAGTTAATCTGCTTTGACCCAACTTCCAACAAAAGCACTGAGCGGGAGCTTGTAATTGTACATTCATATAGGTCAAAGGTAATTGATGAGAAAGACGATGGGCTGTGTTTGCCCTGTGGGCCTGTACCCTGCAAGAGGGACAGACTTCAGTTGTTTGAACTGGTGATGCACATGCATCTGATGCACATGCATCTGATGCATACAATACTATAGGCACATTATTTTTGATCACTCAATCTCAAATCAAGCCTACAGATTGCATACAGTCTACTCAACTAGGCCATCTCTTGATGTTGATACCAAGACAAATTCAAACCTAGGTACACACCTCTGGCAGATCTGTAATATGGAGTGGATCATAGCAACACAATGCCACTCCAGGCCTGGCTCCACTGTTGCTGCTCTGGGATTGTGCTAATTAGCAGCAGAAGCTAACACTAACATAAGCACTGGGGCCAAGCTACAGGCAGGGAGGGCACACAGGCTCACAGTTTTCTGTGCATTAGCCAAATAGCCCAGAGAGCTAACACTATTGACGACAGGTAATATGGAGCCATGGAGTATAGGGCCTTGTGTGCCCCTGCCTGGAGGGGATATTGTTTAGAGACATATTAGCCCTGTTAGTGAGGCCTCTCTGCCTACTGCCATGACG